>NC_135420.1:12785782-12975782 GCF_051991245.1 Festucalex cinctus
TCCTCATCTGGAGTTTCACTTCAACACTTTTCACTTATATGTGTAATATTATCTGGGAATAGATGGACTTATGTCTGTTAAAAATGGAAAGTAGTAGCATCGAACTAAGGTCATGCAGTCTAATGAGTATTGACTCATATTAATTACATCACCTGGGTTACTCATTGAAGTCAGTTAATGCAAATAAGTAGAATGAATTTTAATTTTGAGCATTAGCAGTGGGATGAATTTTTAGCCGGGATAAAATCTTCCTTTGTAATAAACGGTTTCCATTAACCTTTTGTAATGAAATACTTCCAAATCCACATAAATCCACACTAGCTTATTGTACTGATAATTGGAATGCATTTACATAACAATTACATTAGCTTAACTTGTTCTACCTTAATGGTGTTCTGTGATGCTGGCTATGGTGTCTAATTTAAGTACACATTTATATGTTTAATTAAAAATAAATAAATAAACCGAGCAGAGATTTGAATGTTGCAAAAATGCTGGCTTAGAATTCAAAAGGAAAGTGCCTGACAAAAGAAAGGCGACGTGACTGAGCAGTGCGAATTCCCTCAATGGCACTCATCCCTCCTCTTGTGTCTCACTTACGCAGTGTTGTCATTCACCTAACCTTGGTGACTGAGTGGAAGGTTTCATGGCGCCTGCCAGATCTTGGCACGACAACGCCGAGGGAAGAAACCTTTCATGGTGAGGCGCTTAGTAGATGTCTGATAAACAGCTCAAAAATATGTCACTCTCCTAACGTGACATTATGTCTGGCAAGAGAATATTTGTAATATGAAATCATACTAATATATTAGAGGCATTTTAAGTTAAACCAGCATAAACTAACCTACTGCAAAATATGCTTTCATTTAGACCAGTGCTATCCAAAAGAGCTGCATACAGAAAAATTAAGCTAAAATATGAGAAGCAAATATGTAAATATATAATTAAATATGTATATTTGTTTAAAAAAAAAAAAACAGCTGAGTTATGAAAGTCAAGATTTTTGTGTGGCCTCTTGCCCTGTTTCCCACTGGATTTGTCCCTGTACTGAGCAGCACATCTTGACATTCACAACAAAAAAACGAGCAATAGCTACTAAGCTCTTCTTGACATAGACCAGCAAGAAAAGCAAACAATGACAAATCCGAGGCAGGTATTGTGATTGGTGGAAAGTGAAAAAGTGAGAGATGAGAACAAATTTCTTCTTTTTCTTATCTTTTTCCTGCCATGCCACCCAATATGTAAAGCAAGTAGTACAATGTAGTCTAATGACAGGGGCCGTGTCTATTGTTGATCATGGGTGACAAGATTTTGAGAAATAATCTAATTGCGATACTTTTTTCCCCCTCAATGTTGCAATTATTTTTTTTCAAGGTCCTCTTTTAAAAAAAAATATTAAAAAAAAGCAATAAATTAATCTGTACAATAAACAAAATCAGATTCATTTTGCGGCAGATTGTTTTGGTCTCATAGGTTACACTTAACTCATTTGCTCCCAAAAACGTATAAATACGTTCTATTTTAAATGTTTTAAGTATCCCGAAGACGTACAGTGGTACCTCTACTTACGAAATTAATTGGTTCCGGAAGAAAGTTCTTAAGTAGAAAATTTTGTAAGTAGAGACGCATTTTCCATGTAAATGCCCTAATCCGTTCCGAGCCTCCCAAAATTCAGACATAAATGTTTTAGAAAGCATAAAAATGCATCAAAACATGTAACAAATACATGTTATAATTAGATTATTGCACAATAAATGAGAGTTCTGCGTAATGTAAAAACAAAGAATAGAGTAAAGAATAAAAATGATGGTCATTTACCTTTTTAACTGCTGCCTCATCGTTTTTTGCCCTCTTTGGTTCATGTTCTCTCTCAGAAGTGTTTTTTTCTGCCTGGTGTTTTGCAAAGAACTGAACCAAGGATGTTTTTTTTTGTTTTTTTTAAACAATGCTTCGTAAATTTCCAAGGCAAACATCATCTTAGTGAGCAAACACCCGACTGGTGAACACTTTTTCTGGCCGATTCTTTTAAACAAATTCTGAAACGTCATGGAAACTTCCGGTATGGCGAGGCATCGTTTTTCAAAAAAAAAAAAAAAAGGCCCGTCTCGTCGTAATTAAAAACTTACTGTGCCTTCATCAATCACCAATTGTTTGAATTTTTGCACAAATTCGTTGGCCGTTAGTTCATACATTTACGAAAAACTATCGGAACACTTCATGGGCCGCGGGATGAATGATTAGGACGCTGTATAGACACCGATCTAGTATCTAGGCTCATAGATACCTATGGTAAAGGTTCCTCTTAGCCAATGGGATGCCAGAACGATGCACAAACACCGATCTAGTATTTACACTCATAGGTACCTATGATAGGAAATAGCCATAGCCGAAAGTATGTTGCGTTCGGTAATGTATTTTTACCTTCGTATCTAGAAATTTCTTTCGTAACAGGAGGCAATATTTTCCCGTTGAGGCGTTTCGTAACTCGAAAATTTCGTATGAAGAGACGTTCGTAAGTAGAGGTTCCACTGTATTTATGTTTTTTTATGTTATTCTAATGTTAGAGCATACAGAAGGCTTTGATATAGCCTCTGACCTGAAGACGTCACTTAAAGCAATGGTAGTAATTACAAAAAACAGCCAGCAGGGGGCAGAAGAATATAGGAGATCAACCGTGGCTATGTTGAAAAAAAGCTCAATTACTCACAATTTTAAATAGATTTGTGAGTAATGATGAAACTTAGCTATATTGGAATGCTAATTGCTGCAAAACTGAAACCGATAAAAAATACTTTTTTTTTTTCCTGATTAAAGAAAAGACTTTAATCTTTCGTTTGGTAGGTTCCATGTTTTTATAGTAATAAAACAGAATATTCTGTGGGCCTTGCAAAGTCAGTCAAAATCCAGTAAAACAGTCGGGAGTGAAGGAGGTTGCTTCTGTGAAAATGGCCGGCAAATGACCCACAAATTAGTATGAAAGACGTTTATTCATCTGCTTCAAGTAGAGCTGTTGCCTTACTAAACACTTTGACATTCAGTCTGTACCCCAAGTAACAGTAGATGTTTTGATTGTTGTCCAGTGTATTAAATCCTAGCCACTGTCAGCTGGTACAGCATCCAACTTTCAGTAACATCATCCAAGATACGTGCTACAGATAAATGATGGAGGCAAAGATGGATTTGAGTCACATTGGCAAGTCTAAGACATACAGTACAATTGTGACCTCCATTAATTTTTTAGGTTAATAGAGGATGGCAGGTGCTTATGTCGATGCAGACAGGCACAATTGATGCTGATGACTTGAGTCGACATGTCCTGAGAGCAAAGGAATGACTGACTGGATACCCAAGTACAGATGAGGAATTTTCCCCTCGGGATGTTCCAGCCTTGAACATAATCGAGCCTGTCTACAGTCTAGGTGGATGGACTGCTCCAAAGAGATCAGACATGAGGCTAGAATGTGGAGAGCATGCCAAACACTCAACTGCAATGCTAGGAAAACACACCTTGACATGGCAATGACTTCTCTGCTTTTAATTCAAGGGATTAACTGGTGTTTGGGTCTGGTTTCAAATCCATGTCAGACTTGGGCCTTTTTTTTTTTTTTTTTTTGTGGAGTTTTCTTGTTATCCACAGTCCAACTTGATGTATGTCAAATGAAGTCTCCAGGTTCTCTTTTCGTAGACGGCACATATCCACTCAGGCGTAATAACTGTCACAGCTTGATTTTTGTGCTGGTGCAAGCCTATTTTAGCGTGTTGTAAACGCCCAACCTGGACGGGCGTTCTATTGGACCGAAGGCATTTTCATAGACACGTCCCCGGCCAACTGACAATTTGATGACTGAAAGTAGTCTAATCTTTAAAAGCAGGTCTAAGTTGTGGCGCAGGTGACACAGTGGATGACTGGTTAGCACGTCCGCCTCCCAGTTCTGAGGACTCGGGTTCGAGTCCATGCTCCGGCCTTCCTGGGTGGAGTTGGCATGTTCTCCCCGGCGTGGGTCTTCTCCGGGTACTCCGGTCTCCTCCCATATTCCAAAGACGTGCATGGCAGGTTGATTGGGCGCTCCGAATTGTCCCTAGGTGTGCTTGTGAGTGTGGATGGTTGTTCGTCTCTGTGTGCCCTACGATTGGCTGACAACCAGTCCGGGGTGTACCCCGCCTGCTGGCCAGGGCCAGCTGGGGTGGGCTCCAGCACCCCCCCGCAACCCTTGTGAAGAATCAAGAAAATTGATGGATGGATGAATACAAGGCAATCGCTCCTGCAGCCAACACTGCAATGTGCTGCTATTTTTAACGTCAACTCGGTTTATAGTTTCCCATGTGGTTACTATGTGTTTACATGTTGACCAGAATTCAACAAGGTCTGTAGCAGATGATTTTTTTTTTTTTTGTTTTTTGTTTTAAGCAGACCAAGACTGTTTAAGTTGCGGATCGCACTCATTTGA
This sequence comes from Festucalex cinctus, assembly GCF_051991245.1. Taxonomy (NCBI): domain Eukaryota; kingdom Metazoa; phylum Chordata; class Actinopteri; order Syngnathiformes; family Syngnathidae; genus Festucalex; species Festucalex cinctus. The sequence goes on from NC_135420.1 coordinate 12,790,231, forward strand.
AGTGCAACAGGGTTTAAATGACAGGGTTCACACTTGATTGAATGAACACTATCAGATTGTACCCAACATGTCATCATTTTGTTTAACTGAATTAACCCTTTCACCACTGTAAATTAGCCATACATGTGTGTTAATGGTGGTCTGTCTTGAGTTGACTAGTGATCAGTACAGTGTACACTACCTCGCACCCTAACTTGCCCCTTCATAGCTATTTAAACACACATCACAATTGCATATAGTGTATTGCATAATTGAAAGAAACATTGTGCAAAAGCATACTTCCCATCTGTATGATCATTCATTCAAGTGGAAGTCTTTCAAGTGCCTCAATGTGCTTTTTGGAGCATTTAAATACCATGCGCCATTGATCGTCTTCTGTGGTCTACTGGCGTCAGTGGACCCACATATTAATTTGATTGAAGTAAGTAGTACAAGAGGTCAGAAAATAGGGGTGAAGAGAAGCTACCATTAAGCCTCGTTGACACCCAATCATCCACTCCATAAGAATCACACTCGAGTGCTACATCAGGTGTGTGGTGGAAAGTATGCAGGGAGCTAAAATAGCCTCAAATAAGCACATTTGTACTGTTGCTCAGAATGTAAATTGGATGGGCTTTCAAATCCAGCTGAGCCAGTTTGGTCAGAGGGGAGGGCATCAAGGCACAGTTTGGTCGTGGCACACACATGCTTCAAGGTTAGCCAAATTAGGAAAATGTTTCATACTTGCATCCATCGACGAGTCTGAAGATTACATCATAGGGATGCTCGATTATGGAAAAAAATAATAATCATGATTATTTTGGCAATAATTGGAATCAGGATCATTCCAACAATTTATTTTTTGGTACAATACAAGAACATTTTTAAGCATTTAAAAATACTAAGACCATTTTAAAATAAAAATAAAAAAATAAAATAAAAATAGAAACACTACAATTATGTGGGTTCCTTTAGACAGAATTTATTTATTTATTTATTTATTTATTCATTTATGTTGGCAAAAACTGTGCAGTAGGACAATCATTTATTTTTTTGGTACAAAACAAGACACACTTAAAAATATTAAAAAATAATTAAAAAAAAAATAGAAACATTATAATTATGTAAGTTCCTTTGGACCAAACAGAACTTAGAATAATATATGTTTAATAACCGTATTTTGACGAAAACTTGAAGTTGTAGTGCACCATGTGCACCGTACAGTAGGATGATTTTTAGGTACAAAACAAGAAAATGTTTAAAAGTAAAAAACAAATTTAAAAAATTAAGACAAATAAAATTATTTGAAACGCTATAATTGTGCAAGTTCCTTTTGAATGAAACTAAATGTATTAAATTAGTTAATTTCAGATGTGAAAAAGGTGAAAATGTATACATTTAAACAACTCAAAATTAGTATTAATCTTTTTTTATGATTATACTGATTTTGTAATTGTGGAGTCTAATAATTGAAATTGAAATTGAATTTCAATTAATTGCACAGCCCTATTACGTCACACTCTGTGGACAAGAAGCACTAATACTATATGGGATTTTGCTATTTGTATTTATTTATAATGCTGCTTTTTACAAGAGCCCGTCCTCTTGTCAAGATATTGAGACAAATTGCATCGTGACCATGAAAGCTACTCTGCTGATTAACTCTTTGAGGATGGCTTTTCATCTGTTGGCATTTGATGTACGACGTCTTTGCAAGCGCCACGGTCGAATGCAATCACGGGCCCTTTCATTGCTGGGGCCCTCTCAGATTGCCTGCTAGTTCTCCAGAGAGGCCATCCTTCAGAAAATATTGACTGCTGGACAGTGAGTGGCCGTGTGTGTACTAGTGGGGAGTCCGTTTTAGGGAGGAATTGTGCAGGATGTTGTGTGTGCCCGTGTGTGTGTTTCGTCCGTCTGGGACCATACAAGGAAGAATCAGACAGAAGCACTTAGAGGGCAAAGGTCACTCGGCTTGCCAACGTGAGAAGGGAAAATCTATTTTGCCCAATACATTGTCCCTAGTGCCCCTTGTTTACACATGTAGTCTGTCACTCATGAAAGATTCACACAAGTGATGATTGCAAAGCCATACATTATATTTTATAGTTAGTTTCTCTCTCGTCACTCAGGAGCTCAAAACAATTAAATGCTACTGAACATTTATGAATGAGGTTTTTCTTGATCCAGAGGAAATTTTTGATTAAACGTAACCTCATTTAGCAAGTAGGGATCATGTTGTGTTAAGAATGAAACAATCACTTTTTAACTCGTGTTAAATTAGATTCAGCCACCACTATTTATAGTGTCTCTTATTAACACCAAAATAAATTTAAGCATGCCTTTGCTGACATTTTTGTAGGCTCATTTTACTCACATCGCCATTGTCCACAGAGAATTTCCACAGCATTACTGGGATGTCAAAGGTATCAGCAAGTAGAAGAAAAGTAGAATACCATTTTAAGTATATTTTGGAATACAGAGACAAGGGTAGAGAAAATACAGCACAATAGTGGCTTTACAGAGTACAGGAATCCTATTATAATGTGTTTTGAGATTGGTTATGGTTAGTGGTGATGACAATATTGTCAGTTGCTACACAGTTACTATGTCTCCCGTGATGATGAAGTCAGCTGCTAAGTATTTGCTACAGTAGCTGTAATTGTCACTCTTGAGTGTTGTATTTGTGACTCTTATTTTGTCATATAGGTCTTTATTCTGTCATATAGAATTGTGCATAGACTTTGCAAGAGTTAATGAATAACATTTTTGTCAGTATGTTGAGGTTCCTTAGCCAAAGGTTTTTCTCAGCACATTGAGGTTTCCTATCGCTACTCTTCCATGCAAGCTGTTCTTTCATGTGTTCGAGGTTGCTTCCATGCATCCAGTCCTGCTCTCTCAAGTCGAGGTTTCTCCATCAAGTGTTTTCTTCGAGGCCATCTGAATCCAGCCCTGCTCTCTGATGTTACTTTGTCTTTTTGTATAGAAAGACTCTCTCCAGATTCCAGTGTCTTTTCTGCGTTTGGGTCCTAATTCTGCCGCTCATGTGACAAGATGAAAAGAAAACAAGAGGAAAACTGATCAAGGAGGCTGTCAAGAGGGCAGCAGGAGCTGCATTAATTTCTGGCAAGAAGTGGCTGTTTAATATGTGTGACACAAATGATTAAAAAAAAAAAAAAAGAAGTCTTGTTAAGTCTGGGCAATGGGCTAGGGTGACGATACAGAAACCTTACAATCTTACAAATGACATTCAAGCCTGGCTACATTTTTCAAAACCATACTTGAAATCTCCCTAATACGAGGTGGAAAATGTGTTTTGATCTGATGAAACTAAGGTTGAACTTTTTGGCATTAAGTATTAGTATATTCAATCTCAACAAAAAACAAAAAAAAAAGCCGATAAAAAGCAATGTAGACAAGCTTTTTGTTTTTTTGTACAATCATTTGAAAATTTCTAAATAGGTGATAAGTGTACCTGTCAAGCTGAAATGTTCTGATCTCTCTCCTCTCCACTTCTGAAAGGCAATTCAAGCTCATTGTGTCTTGCAAAAGCCCAACTTGATAGTTAACTGGATATCAAGTGACAGTAAAGTGGTAAGGGTCAAGGGACGATGGTATGCTGTGTTTACGGTTAGACAGTGACAGTTTGGATGGTGATCTGTGTGACGGCAAGACCAGGTTGTCATTTTCTGAAACAACGATAAAGATAGAGATCCATTCTGAATGTCTTGTAAATTAGTTTATCACGGAATTGGACCACTTAGATTAATTCCTAGCCCTAAAACATTATGGCAGATGCTGAAATGAGGGTCATTTATTTTAGAGTTGTCATTATAAGCAACTAATATTTTGAGAGGAATTCTAGTCTTGGCATATTTCCCATATATCAAGCTGTAAATAGCTTAAGTAAGGACTTGGTACTCAAGACATGGGGAAGTTTCAGTGGTCGAGTTGATGCCTCAAACATCTGGTGTGTATTTATTTAACATAAAGACAGCATCATTAGCTCGCGCACATTAATTCCCGCCTGTGCTATGAGCTTTCTGCCTGAATGACAGTAATTATCACTTCACTCTTTACGTGGCAGCACTCTTGATGTCTTTGTTTAATCCGAAGCGGGAGTCCTAACTCAGAAGCCCACGCGGGTGTGAGGCATCACCAGTGTTGAGTGTATTGGTTGTTCGTGATGTACTGTTTTGCGAAAATTGAAACTTCACAAAGCAAAGGATATTTTCAATGATTTTTTTTTTTTTTATCAAATCAAATGATTGAAAATCATCATTCAACTCAACTCTATATTCATAAGCACTTCAAAACAAGCACAACCTTTTTTTTTTCTTTTTTTTTCTTTTTTTTTTTTAATGGAACAACAGAGGCCCCAGAATTGAACCCTGTGGAACTCCATGTTCATATTGCACATATTCGCCTGACCACTTTCTTTTTTTTCTTTTTTTTTTTTTTTTGCTTGACATAGCATGAAGTAATTACAATAATAAAGAAATCACACGACGTACCATCACACCAGTCACAAATCAACTACTGAGCGCACCAAACTTCCTGTAGCACAGATAGGCCGATCAATGTAGTGTGATCACATGCAGCCAATGATAGCCGCACAGAGCGTATCATCATGAATCATATGAAGCGGGTATGTGTCTTGACCTTCACCAAACGGTACTTAAGTTGCTGCCGTTTTACAGTCAGGAGCTTGACATTAGAAATGAGAAAATTGCCATTAATTTCATGCAATTGTAAGGAAAAACTGCTATGTTGGGATATATAGGTCATCCATTAATAACCACACAATTGCATGATAAAATTAAGTTAGACAAGGTGAGAATGACCATCGAGCCCCGAAGAAGAATTTTTTGTTCTAATCTATGTGTAAGACTTAGTCACATCTTTATTTGATCATTGCGGATGGAACATTTCGCCTCAAAACAGTCAAATCCCTTGATTGTTTAAAACACACGTAACCTCAAAGTCCAAACCATTGATCAGATCCATCCATCTGGCGTCTCTGGAAGAGGGTAAAAAGGAAGCTGGACAGGACGTCAAGGTCATCTCAGGATTCAGGCTTGAGCTGAAAACATGTGGCATCAACTGTCATGTTGCACCTATTGCCTGCTCAATCTGTCCAACAATATTGGGTGCAGCAGATGGGGTGTTGTGGGGGGAATCAAGGTCTTGCCCTTTTTCAACTGTCTTGCGCTGCTCTAGGGTAACAGCCTCTGGGGTAGGTAATAATGGAGTAATCCTCTTATCTGTTGCGGCTTCCCTCACAGATCATTTTTCTTCTGCTTCAGTTTATCGTCCCATTCTGAGATGACACAAGGCTGAATATTTTCCCATTGGAGTTGTCTGCTCATTTTTGATGTGGATTATACTGACAGGCTGTGCTGTAAAAGGGAACTTACACCATCATTGTCAAAGTCAAAGCAGTGACTATTGATGTGGAACTCCACTGATATGAGGAGTGGAACCCCTCTCAACTGATTAGGTGATTATTGCTACTGTTCTGCTTGCGGATGTTCTCATTCATCCAGGTCATATCTTTCTCTGTTTTACTGTTCATAGTGTGAAAACTCCATTAAAACGGGTCTAGCTATAATCAAACATTGGCGCTGAAGAATGTTTAACACTACAGGGAAAGAAATGCTAGATTATCACGTACACTGCCACTTGTGTTGCCATGGGTGGACGTGCTGCCTGCGTGACAAGGACAAACACTTTGCTGCTCTAAGACTGAGAGACAAGCACGGCGTGATGAAGAAGAACTCTCTTCACGCTTTCTTTCAGCGTCACTGGGCACAAGACACATCGAACCTTAGCATTAGTATGCTTCTCTGGAAAGTTTTACATTTTTTTGACTGAGATACGAGAAAATAAGTTTGGTGAACTTTTGTACCCTTAGCAACGCATTCGTATGTCTTTGATTTTTGGTATGTACATCTTTTATCACATATATTTTGCTTAATGTCTTGGGGTTAGTATAAAAGGTGATGTCGGATACTTCACTATATAGAGTTTTTTGGTCTACCACATCATCTGCATCATGCATGTTACTCTGTCCCAGTTCTTCTACTCAACTGGCACCGGGGAGTTCGTTTAACAGCCGGTTGAGTAGAAGCATCTGTGGCTAAAGCCAAACTGTGGCAGGGTTTTTATTTTCTGGACCTGGTTTTGACCACTCTGATCAAAGTGAGAGAAACGGGCAGTTTGGTCATGGTAAAGTCGACTCAACGTAGTTGGATTGGGAGAGTAGCAGAAAGGGCCAGAAACATACTTTCAGCTTCACTGTTGGGTGCTCCAAAAGCAAGACGTCAAAAAAACAAAAAAAACATGAAACATTATTGATGAATTAAACCTAAAACACCAAAGTTTAACTATAGCACCATTTGAAACAAAGTTAGAATGTGTTTCTCAATATATATATATATATATTTTTCAAATCAAGACATTTTAATTATTTAGTAAGTTTCACAAACAGTAATACAAGGAAAAAATATATTTAAAAGAACACACCACTAATAACTCAATTTCAAGTAATGGATTAGACATTGTGAATAAAGGATAAAAGTGCAAATATCTCTGGCCAACGTATTACCGTATTTTTTATTTTTAAACTGATTAAGTAACAAAATAAGAACATACCATGGGCAACGCCATTATCCTGGTCACGTGATCGTGATGACATATCCGTCGCATAATCGACAGCCGCCGTCATTCATTTGAATGGGAGTTTGCTGACGTAATGGGCAAGAAAAAGACAGTCTTCTATCCCGTCGCGGGGGGTGGCTTTGGGCAGTAGGCGGGGTACACCCTAGACTGGTTGCCGGCCAATCGCAGGGCACTCAGAGATGAACATGCATCCACACGCACAAGCATACCAAGGGACAGTTCGGAGCACCCAATTAACCTGCCATGCATGTCTTTGGAACGTGGGAGGAGACCGGAGTGCCCGAAGAAGACCAGAGAGAGAGATATGACTGGTTAATTGTCTGAAATGAAGTTTGGTGACTTGTGCATCAAAGGACGGTTTTAAATGACTACCAGGTTCCGTGCTTCTGTCCACACGTTTTTTTGATGGGCGTCAAGGGAGGAAAAATTATTTGTACTGCTAGGACTGGGGCCAGTGGGTGTAATTATAACCTAGTGTTGTTTAATTTTAGAAGGATTGTTGCCATCGAGTTTTGAATTTCTGACAGGCCGTTATGCATAAAACATCACTGGAGTCAGGATTCATGAGGCTGTACACCTGAGTATCGTATGCAAAGCAATGGAAACTGATATTGAAGTTGCAATGGATTTTCTCAAGGGGCAGCATACATACAGTATGGTGAAAAAATTGATCCTGGGGAGACCCAATAACAACAATGGCACAGGAGGAAATGGCATCTCCAAACATTCAGAGAGGTTCTCCTAGCAGGATGGGAGGTAAACCAATTTAGAGCCACAGCACTGAGGACAACATTGTCTTTTAGACAATGATGTGAACGTTGTTTGTGTCATGTGCTGGTCAGGTTAAGTTTGAGTTCATGAGCTGTTAATTTGGGTTCACGACCGTGAGGTCAAGTGTCTGTTTTGTACTGATGTAACCATCATCTAGTTTCAACTAGTTTTAGGCTATGTGATGTCAATCTTTAATCCTTTAGGTGATGTCTAGACCTATGTGATGTCGTTCTTTACTTGCTACAACTAATCAGATCGCTTCACTGTCTATAGTAGCAGTCTGAGAATTGTGTGTGTTGCCGGATTATTGCTTTCTGCCCCTCTGTGCAACTCTCTTTGTTTCTTGTCCAGTCAAGTTTGTCCTACGCCTCTCGATGTGAATAAATAGTTAAAACCTTATTTGTGTCTGCGCTTTTGGATCCAACCTCCAGCACATGACAATTTGAAACTGCAGGGGTTGGCAACTGGGGCCATATTTTTTTTTTTCCCAACAATTCTAAATTATATATAGTTTCATCAGACGAACCTTGGTTTTGCTCCTAAAAAAAATATCTCAGTAGGGATGGAATAATATCAAAAGGACACGTCAGACATGGACACGGTATTGCAGTAAGTCTCACTGTATTGCAGGAAAGTTCACGGTACACACTGCTTTAGAGGTTGAAGAGAATTGAAATGGAGTAGCGTTGATACCTTGAGCACAGTCTTTTCAATGTTGTCAGGAAAGTTAGCCAGATTTTTTTTTACCATTCATAAAATAAATTATCTATCGGACTTAATTTTTTCACTAAAATTTATAACAGGCATCTATTTATATCCAAAAGTCTTAACTTCTCATCTTTTGTTTAACCTAAAGCAGTTATTAATTTCCCCCTCTGTTATAGCTGGCTGTGAGGTATATTGTCTGTACATATGCTCCCCAACGTTCTGCTAATGGCTTTGTATTATCCCACTGTGATGATGGGTTGTAAAGAAAAAACACCCCGTTGTGATGACTGTTTTTCACAGAATGGCGACGCAGGCTTCACATTACTTCAACTGTGTGTGTGCATGTACAGTTCTGTCATAACTGTGACTCTAGTACGGTTCACAAAATCCACAGTACAGTTCATATCACAATTCTTATATTTGAGCGCATTTCATTTTTTTTTCTGTCGTAAAAAAAAAGTTTACCAGCGCTTGTGTTTCAGTTAAATGTAATGTTTGACTCCGTTGATCTACAAACACCACAAATGATTAATTGCCTCGTCAAATGCAATCTGTAGGTTGCAAATTTGCTTTTCACAAAATAATTCACACTAATTTGACTTCTATTTGAAGGTAAGTCATTTAAATGTGTCACCTTTGTTAACCTGTCACTCTTTCAACTCTTTGATAATCCCGTTCAGCAAACTGTTTGTCCACATTGTATTGGAAGAATTTCCTTCTTTGGCAGCTTTAGATCAAGTTTAGCAGACTGAGTCTGTAGTATCTTTTAGCTTGACTTAACTATCAATTTAGCAAAATGTTTCCACTTGTGTTTGATCGCGGCAGTTGCGAGCACGCTGAATGGGAATTCATTCACGCCACACTCTCAGACAGAAAAAAGAAAGTATGAAAATCTCTACGAACACCTCTAGACCAGTCAGATAATCAAGTCAGACAAATATGTCGGTATTTACCAGTGGGCGGTGGTTGGACTAAAACAATCTTGCCCAATCCTTGTCTTCGAGGGCCGGGGTCCTTCAGGTTTTAGATGTTCCCTTACACCAACACACCTGAGTCTTATAATCAGCTCATCAGCAAGCTCTGCAGAAACCTGATAACAATCCTGATTTTTAAAATCAGTTGCGTTGGAGGACGCAAACATCCAAAACCTGCAGGACTACAGCCCTCGAGGACCAGGATTGGGCAAGCCTGTGCTAAAACTTTGTCTAATATTATTGCTATTTAGTTCACAGTAAAGTACGATCAACAGCTGTAAACAAGAAGAATAACAAAAATACTGTAATTTACTAGATAAACCTTCTGCCTGTTTCTGTCACTCTTAAAATAATGGTTCTGAAAAACATGAAAGGTTACCTTGCCTAACATAAGCCAGCAACTGCAACGTCACTCTTGCGTGTATATTCTGATGCATTTCATCGGCTAAAAGACCAAGAATTCGTCAAAACACAACAAAACGATGTAGCTGCTCTCCCGTATTTAAAGGTATAAGAGTGCTAGAGTGCTCCCGGCTCTAGTGGTAGAAATGCGGTATTGCGCTTTTGGCCTTAACGGGTTAAGGGCCGCTGTATAATTCACTGTGTCAGGCAAGGAAAACACACATTGCTACAGAAAGAAGACGACATCTACGATAAAGACACAAATTGGGATATATTGACAGACTGGACTCCCTCACATTTACTCCATTCAAAATGGAACCAGAAATCTGCACGATGTTCACAAAAAGTTTTACCAACAAGATAGGGAGAGCTAGAGAGAGAGAGAGAGCGTAAAGATGAATTTTCTGGACCCTCAAAGTGTTTCTCTTGTTGTTTGAACACACTTTGGTCATACTCAGCCAGACCTTCATTCATAAATCATACCGCAAAATACAATCTAATGGAGGTAGAAGACAGGGGGCTTTGGGAGATGTATTGGTTGCTGCAGAGGGACGAGTCGGGCCCATTTTTCAACTATTATCAGTAGCATCCCGGAATTTGTCTGAGTCAATACAACTGAATTGGTTTTGACAGCCATGTCTATCGTGTAAAATAAAAGATATCTTATGCCGACAAGCAAATCAGCTTCCATGTTGTAGACACTCCAGGCCTCACTCATGGCTAATTGAACAAGAAATGCTGGATGATACAGTATTACTGTATATACAGTGTCAGAATTTGTATGATTCAATACGACTGAATGCGTATTGACAGCCACGTCTATCACAAAAAGTAAACCCGTTTTTCATGAGCCATTTCCACTCTGAACCAGCAGCCACCGTGAAAGATTTCTGTTGAAGAAAAGTTCCCCTGGGAGGTGCAGAGCCAAAGCTGCGGTTGAAAAATGACGTTCCCACACAATTATGCGAGGACAGTGTGTGATCCTCACCTCTTTGCTGCATCCGGTGGTCAAGTGAAAGAAGGTGGGCGTTTGTGGTTGGAGTCTGCTCATTGTGTCATGGCTTTACCCTGCAATCAATGGATGCTATAGTGAACGAATGCTGTTCTGTTTCCTCTCCTGTTTATCATTTTTGTAATGGTACACTGTCGGAGTAGTTCAAAACAACCATTAAATGCTTGTCTGAAAGCTAATGAGACAAAGACCCAGTTCCAAAACTCTAAACTGGAAGCCTAATTCCTCTTTGCCTCTGGGGTCTTTTGGCGAGCAGAGAGCTCTACGGGGAACATTGTGAGAGTGCCATCTCCCAACTGTCTATCCTAATTCTGCCGCCCGGCATAGTCGGATAAAGACCCCACCGGCACAGCCGGCAGTGTTTCAAGTCTGATTAATCTTCTGATTAGGTTAATCCAGCAATGCTTCAATAGAGGGAAAGCAACCCCCTCTGAAAAGTGCCCTCTTGGAAAAGAGAGCCATTGTGTTCACTCTTTTTCAGTGTAAGGGTGTTGGGATCTGACTAGTGATTATCTTGAGTCTCAGGTGTAAGATGCTTATCAGAAATCTCCACCTGCATTCTGTTTTCACGGGCATTTAATAGGATTTCATTCTGAAATTAATCTTTAATTTGACAGATAAGAGATTTCAAAATCATTTAATAACTGGCAATTTTGGTAGCACTAAGGTCTTTATATATTTTATTTATCTTGTGTTAATTTACATGTCATAGTGTGCTCAAGTTTGAGAAAATGTATAAAACAAATATAGACCCAATTATTCAATTACAGAAAAATGTGATTCGAATAATGAATAAGGTTGGCTACAGAGAATCAACTAACCAATTATTTATTTAATCTGATATTTTAAAAATGTATGGATATCATGTGTTTGAAAACATTGTAAATTATTTTTTTCGTGCAGTAAATATATGCACATCTGCCCTTTATTGATAATTAGGCCAGTATTTGTTGCTCATAACGATATCTCGTTGTTGTTTATAACCATGTTATTTGCACAATGACAAAATGAATAAATATTGAATATTGAATAAAGAATAGCCTACCTGTTTGTATTTCGATTTTTTTTTTTTTTTTAATTAAGAGAATGAGGCTATAATTTAAGGGGTTGATTTATGTTTGTCATAAACTGAGGACCAACATAAAATATATAAATGTGTTTCAATTTTGGGTGTAAAATTGTGGAATGGACTTGATGTTGCCTTGGGATTTAAGAAAAAATAAATAAAATAAATAATGTGTATAGTGCCAATGATAAAATGTATAACATTTAAGAATTATAATGTGATGTAGTATTTTGTTTTGTTATAAATAATGGGATTCATGGGACTAGGCAAAAATAAACCTGGTGCTTCAGCTTATTCCTTTTTAGTTCATTGATTTCTTCGAAAGGATGTTTGTTTACTTTTCTGTTATGTATGGAGCTGCAATAAACTTCATTCATATATCCATCCATTCATTCAATTGAAAAGAACATGAATCAACATTTAATATAATTTACCATTTCAACTGCTTTTTAAACTCCCATCTAGATGATAAAGTGACACTCGTGTCACTTCCCATTTTATCATATTTTTGGATTTTCTATAATAAATATTGAAGCCATAATGTATTCATGATTAGGATTATAGAATCATTGTAATGTTCTGCAACGGAACAGTATGCTGAATGTTTTATCCCATTACATTTTTATTTATTTATTTTTTTCCATTTTTCCTTGCCCTCTTGTGGTGCGATCGGGATGTCGTTAACATTTGTTAGTTGTGGCCATGTGAACCCCTTTGAGACTCTTTTGTGATTAAGAGTTATATAAATAAACTTGACGTGATACTACTGTTGTTCCGATACCGATACTGGTATCGGCAGAGGTGCATAAAAACAGTGGTATCTGTATCGGTGACTACTCACAAGTAACATGCCGATACCATTAATTCCAACGCTAATATAGAATTTTGGATGCAGCATCTTGTGACTTGCTCATGCATAACATTCACTGATATATGACATGTTCACTGCATGCCGATCTAAGATATCCTATTGGCCCTTGAATGCTCTGAACCAATGGAAGGACAGCTTTTTCATGTTGAGGAAAATAAAATCTTAAGTATCGGTATGGTATCGGTATCGGCCGATACTGCAAAGCTGAGTATCGGTATCGGGAGCCAAAAAACGGTCTCGGAACAACACTACTTGATACCCAGCCTATCCCCAGTATTAAACACTGAATAAGTTACCATGTATCTTTTATTTATTGTATAATATATTCCACTAACTACTAATATATTAATTAGTAGAGTAGAATTAAATAGTCCTGTATATGGCTGTAAGACCCTCTTACCGTGTTTTTCCACTTATATAGCTGCACTCAACTGTATTGGGTTTACAATACTTGCCTTGTGATTTCACACTAAACACATTACTGTATATCACTTGTTCAAAGTGACTTTGTATATGCGGCCTCAGTTCTCCAAATAACGTGTACAACCTGTGTTTGATTGAGACCCTGGTTATTGTTCAAAGGCACCCAAGGTAATGAAAGTCATGTAGAAAGAAAAAGCTTTTCAAAGACCAGCGGAAGCTACAATAGGAGTCATTTCCTGATTTATCGCCACTGTTGCAGCAATGAATAGAAGATGTTAATGAAGGTCAAATGACAAAACACTTTCCTTGGGTTCATGGTGAGGTGGGGTCTATTAAATACTACCCACTGTTACACACACACACACGCGCGCGCGCACGCACATGCTCAACTGCTTAATGATCAGAGAACATTCATTTAGTAGCTCCTGTTCTATAGAGTAATGTTTTTCCAAAGGTTTACATCCAATTAGCCTTTAGCCTCTGCAAATTACACACACACGCATACGCACGCACACAAAAAAGAAAATGTGCAATCCGCAAAGCCAATTTTATATGTAATAGTCTATTTATTGTAACTAATGAAGCTTTTGAGATTCATAATCCTGTTGCTTTTGACATGCTGTCTTAGTCTGTGAATTTGGTTAGTTAATTGATACTATGGTGAGGATTTTCTTTTGGGTGCACTGTCAGAGATGCTAATGTAGTTGTGGATTGTACTTTTTGACTACCGGCACTTACAGTACTTCAGTAAAATATCCTCATGTTCAAGATGGCGGTGTCCTCCAGTGCAGTGGTTTATCGAGCTCCTTGGTTTAACCCCCGTTACGAGCTGATTTTAGTGCCATCTCGATGAGTCGTGTAGTACAGTGCAAGTACAACTAGTACAGCTCACCAATTTAAAGAGAGTTCAATGGAAACTACTTCATCTACATTGGAAAGTACTCTTGGTAGACTGCAGCTCCTACAAACCAAAGAGTAAACGACGACGGAATCTGCTAGCCGAAAGCATTGCTTGTGGCAGCAAAAGTGAGGTAAACGTGCCAAATGGCTAACTCAGCTAATGGCTAGCAAGCCACCGATACCATCAATCTTCCAAGTGTGATAAAACGGACTTACTTAGCTTGAGGTTGGGTGGTTCCAGCAAGATTAAGACAATTAGGAGAAGAAACGTAAGGGTGGATGCTGTATCTGTCATGGTTTGGGTTTAGCTTGATTTTGGTACTTTTGTCATGGCTCAGGTTTAAATTTGGTTTCATTTGGTTTTGTCCTCATGTTTCTTTTAAGTGTTTTGCGTTGTTGTCCTTCTGTGCCCACCCCTAGTCTTGTTAAGTATTGTTATGTCCACCTGTGTTTGCTTGCCCTTCCTCATGTGTCAACCAATCAGCATCCTCTGCCACTTGTGTCTTGCCCAACTGTTTATAATTGTGCCAATTAGTGTTTGTGTATTTAGTCTCTTGTCTCCCCGCTGCCCGCGTTAATTCATTGTGGTTTCCTCCTGTCATGCTGCCTGTTTTGTCCCCCATGTTTTGAATTGCTGTTTTTGTTGGATGTATTCATTTGTTAGCCAGATCCTTGTTTTTGTTGAATTAAATCTTTTTTTTTTTTGACTGCACCTCTGCCACCACGCCCTGTTTCCCTGCACCTGGGTCCTCTCCCTTCCACATCAAAACATTATCTATATCGAGAAAAGTTGGTGCCCAAAGAGTTTTACGACACCATTACTGTCTAACCGCACCAGAAGCCAATGCAGAAGTGAGAGCATATTCCTATGCTCATAAAATCAATGGTCACTTCACCTCCAATGACCTTTGGAGCATGTGGAAAGGCATTAAGTGTATCCCAAACTATAACACCGGAGATGCACAATGCTCAAAATATCCATCCCTGCCAAATACCCTCAACCGGTTCGTCGCCTACTTTGGATAGTAGTCGTGATGTAAACAAAATGTATCAAATTGGTTTGAAAAGAGCACGACATCAAAGATAAACTCCCCATTATGTTGGAGCAAATATTCCTTTCTGTTTCTATAATCAATTAGTGACAGTTTAATACTATTTGCAAACTGTGTAATTTTTTTTTCTCGACGCGTCCAAGCGGAATCCAAGTGTCTTCTCTCTCTCTCTAGTCTGTCATCCAGCATCTTTCCACATTAATATCTAGGAATGTTTTGTACAATTTTAACAGCTCAGAGGATTTTCTTTCTTCTGACCCCACCCATAACTCTCATTTACCATTCAGTAAGTCACCCTTGAGACAGTTGTGACTATTTTGAAATGAAGGGCAGTTTAGCCCTCGCCGTTTACCATTTTCGCACCAATTAGCATATAACTAGCCCAACATCGAGACCCTTTCCCAACTCCACAGGGGAAACCCAGAGCCACAACCACCACTTTTAAGATTGGATATCACCCCTTAAAACCACATTGCTTCAAGTTACACCGGGCACCCACCTAAATGGGCTTAAATATTTAATTGGGGCAGCAGAACAGTTACATCTTGGGAGGATGGCATAGCTTTAATTTATTTAAGAAGTCCACAGAGGAAGAGTTATTTTCGAGGCAGAAAACTGCAAGGAGACGTATCAGTGTGGCAGTTTTCCGTTCAGCCCAAGGGGCTTGTGGGTAGATTCGTCTCGCAGGGCACCTCACAATAAACGTTCTTTTCATGTTCACGCAGGTAAAACAAATGTGCAAAGTGCAGAAACAATTTCTTGGCCGTGCTGTACAACAATGTGAAGGCCTTAATAATTTACATAACGT
Organism: Festucalex cinctus; assembly: GCF_051991245.1. Classification (NCBI taxonomy): domain Eukaryota; kingdom Metazoa; phylum Chordata; class Actinopteri; order Syngnathiformes; family Syngnathidae; genus Festucalex; species Festucalex cinctus. The sequence continues at coordinate 12,805,875 of NC_135420.1, forward strand.
TTGCGAAATTTGAATCCTTTTACATTTTACAACAGTAAATTGATTTACTGACCATGTTGCCCCACAATTTATTTCATTGCGTATCATTTTACTGCTTGAAGAGACTGCTGTGAAGAAGAGGATGCGCCTAGCTCCCTAACTCCCGCGCGCACAGCAAGTGTGAAACAAAAGCGCTGTCACTCGTAATTACATGTGGCCCGATTTACATCACCAGGTGTGGCAGGTGTTCTGTGTACTCAAGCCGGGGCAACAAACATTCATGCAGTAATTTATTCTAATCACTATCAAAGCTGCCACTTATCCACAGTGGCGGGGGGGTTGTTTGTGTGGGTGAAAGTAGGGTAAAGAGGCGATGGGTGGGGGCGTGAAAGGCTGCTGGTGGTGGCACGCTATCATGCAGTTCATCCTTAATGAGTGTGGATTAGCACGGATGATCCGGGCTTTGCAAAACCCCTGGTCCAGGCCCGTGTGTGTGTGTGTGCGTGTGTGTGTGTATGTGTTTGTACATCATGATGCACAAAAAAAGTCCATTTGGAAAGCTTGGCCACCATATTGTGTCACTTTTAGGGTATGGCATAGTTTTAACTTTTAAAGTTGGGGAATGAGTATAGTTCTGGTGAATGTAAAATGTGTGAAATTATATTTTGTGAGTCTGTGCATGCTTCCTGTCAATCATACACGGCACAATACCGCCTCCTCCTTCCCCACAGATGAACATAAGAGCTGATTAATATTTCTCTGCAGTGTTTTTCAGCCATCAATTTAATTAATTGTGGTCCTTTGCCATTTGTGATGGAATAACAAAACCTATTCCTTTGTCTTTTTTTAAACAAAAATCAACATCTTGGCACGGAAATGAAATTGTCAAGATTTTTTTTTCACATTAAAATGTGCAATGAGCCATTGCTGCCCTGCTGTGAAAATCTACGATTGACACCCACACAAAAAGTTTGCAATTATCGAAAGAGGCCACATGATGGCAGAAACAAACACTTTTTTCCTATTTGACAGGGTTATGGCCATACTAAATAAAGGTCCTCCTCTCAGTTTGGCACAGGCGCAACACCAGATGGCACCAGAGCAATATTTTTACGTGTGACGTGGTTTTGGCTCGAAAACAAGGATAGCAAAGAGGCAAGTTTTTCAGCAGATAATGGTAGATACTAACCTGGCAATAGATATTACATGTCCACCTGGTACCTCTCCACAGTAATTTTGTCGGGAAAAGGCGGGACATTCTGTACAATAATTCAAGCTGATTGGTCGATGCGACATTCTACACGTTTGTTTTAACCAATCACGGCCACGGGTGAACATTTCGTGTACGTTCCTGTTAAAGGGTGGAAAAAGACGAACATCTTACCATCTAGAAATGCCTCACTGTTCAACATTCAACAAGAGTGAGTAATTTTGCAAGAACAGAATTTATTGCAGCGTCCATTCGTCCATGTTAGGTTTGTTTGTTAGCTCCGGCGTCGGCGCTGGCTTCCTGGTTTTGTCACAGTTGCATATCCCGCCCCCCCAAACACAATGTCGCTCTGTGATTGGTCCTAACCACTAGGGATTTTGGAATGGCGGTTATCAGCGGGAGCGGTACAAGATGTATTCTCCGGAGTTTGTGAACTCGCAAATACCGCGAGAATTCATCTTGTGAGAGCAGATAGGTAGATACTGGCGGTCTAACAAAAAACAGTTTGAAAGAATAAAAATAATGTGAATGCATTGAATTGAACCAAATTCAATAAATCCATTTTGAGATACTTGTATATCGAGATAAATATCAAATTGTTTTTGATTGGATGTAAATAAAAAATAATTAAAAACTAATAGGGAGGCACGATAATATCGGTGGCCGATAATTATCGACCAATTTGACGTCAAACAGATAAACCAGATAATAGAGAAATGTGGTGATAATTATCAGCAGTTTGATTTCATACAGATAAACCAGATAATAAAGAAATCCAGCAATAATTATAGACATGCCACGTTGGTCCATCTGTTGTGGTTGGGGCTCATATCAATAAAATTCAGGTTCATGGTGCTTTACATACATTGAAACATTGTGCAAAGTTTATACATTGTTTCATTATATTTGTTAGACTTATAGTAGGACTCGAAAGTATATTTGTATTCAAGTTAATTTTGCAAACAATTATCGGCTTAATTACTTACAAGCGGTTATCGACATCGGCACTTCTAAATTATCGGTATCGGTTGAAAATAGCATTATCGTGCATCCCTAAAAACTAATAATAAAAGGAAACGCCACATTTACAGTACTGGAAAGTTCATTCAAACATATGTAAAATAACAACAAAAAGGTCATTCATTACATCATTGAACCATACCATATCGAATCTAATTGTCATACCACTGAGTCTATTGAAAACCATGTGAAATTGTCTTTTGTGGAGCAATATACACCCCTAATACACTTCAAACTAAATCCGCAAAATGGTAGATTTGCAATGACCAAATCCCGCATATTCTGGGGCTGACTACCTATAAAATTGCCCGAGGACTCTAAATTCTACTATCCGGAAAAAGTCAGTATGATGTGACATTTAAATTTATGAACCCATACTTGTTTCCATATATGTCATTCCACTTCTTTATAACCACTAATTTATTTATCATTGTTTTACTGGACCAGATAACCCCCCCACTCGATATCATAAACCACAACAGTATTTACGGTACAATGTCAGATGAAAATCACATCAGACAACTGATAGAGTAGCATAGTAGCAGCCATAAACATGTTCCCCTGTGATATTATTTATGATTACAACCCCCAACTCCGTACACATTTGACAGCTTCCCCACCCACGAGCCAGCCAGGCTTGGGAACACAGATGTGACCACCTCGGCACCTTTCCAGCCTCATGTCGCCACTGCGCCTTATCAGAGGGCATTGAAGGGGATTTAGCCCGTCCATCCCGTGCCTTTAAACCTGTGTACCTGCACAACAGAACACCCACTCAGTTTTATCCTACCCATCATATCACGAGCCATTAACACAAGAGACCTACAATAACATTATTTATGGAGGCATTAATATTATCGACCTGCGTGCTTGTCATGTGTAGTGATTTATTTTGAGTTGGGAAAAGGAGCAATATAGAGGTGGCAGGCGGACTAATCGGATATTAGTCACAGTATGGCCATATATATTCTACATTAAAAAAAGCACACGCAAAGGTCAAGTGCAAGAAGCGTCATGAGTGAAGCTGTTATCGTGTACAGTATAGGTTCCCTCTGTTTGCGCTTCTAACCAGAAGTGAAAATGTGGAATTACTTACAAATAATTAAAGTGGTGATTTACAGTGCTTACATTCCTTAGAGGATATTAAGTTTTATTAAAAATGATTTAGTGGCACATTATCATCAATAGGTGTGTAGATGTTAAAGAGCGGATCATTACTAGAAGAGTAAATTATATTATTTTTTAAAAAGTATGGGGTTTAAAAAAAATAACACTAACCAGCAATTCATCTTGATACTTTTTTTTTTCTACAATCAAAAGGCTGTGAATGAACACTTGTTGCTACTGAACGAGAAAAGTGCATTGCTGTATTTTTATTTATTTTTAAATATGTTGAAGGGTGCTGGAAAATGAGGACAAGCAAGGTTATAAAGTATGTGGGACAGAATGTAGCCTGGAGTATTTTAAAATACATTTGAATGACTAAAGGAAGTTATTTGTGAGTGAATGTCTATTTTTTTTACTCAATCCAAAAGGACCTTGACTGGTTCCTCACCTTACTGTTTTTTATTCTGAATTCAGAAAAGCGATATCCATGTGGTACATTTTCTACTTTTTATTCTCACGTTTGCCTTTTTACAGCCTTGAGCTGATGCTTCTCCCAGTGTAGTCTAATATATGGGTGAACATGGAAAGATTTCCCTCTCAAGGACGCCACATCTGCAGAGCACTCCTGTTGACATTAGTACGGTGTGGGTGTGCATATATATCGCTAGAACGCGGTTCACTTTTCACGGTCTCGCTGTATCGCTGATTTTTTTTAGTGCAATTCTTTTTCTTTTTCAGTAACCCATTTTGTAAAATTTATGAAGTTTTGAACGTCGTGAATGTTTAAACAAGAGAGAAATGTGAGAAAATGTAAATTCCTCAATGAGAAAAGTCTATAAACTGTGTGGTTAGGGTTTTAGAGCCTTAAAACATTTATTATAATGTAAAACATAAAGCTAACTACTTCGCAGATTTCATTTATTGCAGGTATTTTTTGGAACTTAATCCAGTGGAAAATGAGGGAATACTGTATATTCCTACTGAACCTCCTACGCCTCTTCTGTGTTCCCTCCTCTCCAGTATCCCTTCAAGTTCACGTTACTTCATATGTATTTTCTCTCTCAAACTTGCTCTTCTGTCTCTATTGATTCCTCCATTCTCACATTCTTTGCTCTGTGGTGAGGCATTGACAATTAACAATTTATGTTATATGAGTTTGGCCAAATGACAGTTCGGGGTTCAGGCGAGTACAACAAAAACAATTACTTCATGAAAAAACAAAAAAAAACAAAAGATCCCCAGACTTTTGAGCCACCAAAATGTCACCCTTTTTCCACAGCATCGTAACTATAGCACTTGACTTTGTTCAATGCAACATGATTTCTGAAGATGCAATTTTAAAACCAAACAACCCAGACGGAGGCGAATAGAACTGAGCCAAGCGGTGTGTCCAGTGTAAAGTGTTATGATTGGAAGAGTGTTGATATTTCAGGTTTAAATGCACCATTTGTTTTTCAGACCTGTTGGCATTTTTTTTTTAACTCTTTGACCACCAAAAACGTTTTATAACGGTTAGTAAAATCACAATGTCTGCCGCCATAAACGTTAAATGACGTCATATGATGTCAACTACATTTTTAATTTTTTAAATTTTTTATATATATATCAATGGGCATACCTGGTCAATGGGTTGTGGAATCAAAAATAGCCGCTAACTATGGCCAACAGAAGGCAGCATTGTATCTCTTTGCAATGGGTTGCCGGTGTATGAAATTACAATGAAACAGGACGGAATCTGGTGAAATCTGATGAAATAAAACGTTTTCAAGGATGTCGTGAATGATCAAAGCCTTTGTCACATCAACCTTAATTCACAGAGCGTCATTAAATGAAAAAATATGAGTGTCAAAGTCACTGTTGTGGAGAAAATGTATCTTTTGAATTAAAATGCTCGAAATCATCTGGCAATGTGGGGGGTGTTTTTTTTTTTTTGATAATGTGTGGCAGTAAAAGAGTTCAATGTTTTTGGCGGTCAAAGAGTTAATGAATACAGGTTATATATTGTTGCTGTGGGAATGGAAGTATGTGCAGAGAGCAGGATTTACAGTATATGGGCCATTGTCAATATGCTCATTGAAAGCTACCTCCCAATACTGTCCTGTATGTGGTCATGTTGCTGAAAAGAAAAATACACAAACTCATCTCTGGGCACGCATTCCATTTCCCAATTTGCCATGTACCATGATGCTCGGCCATCTGTCGCAGCAAGGTGACTAAACGCAATGCCAATATGTTGCAGGGTCATGAGAAAACAAACTGCTATCCACACGAGTGGACCAAGTTACTGTACGCCCAACCCCCAAACCCACAGCAAGAACTGAGAGTCTTCCAGAGACTTTGAGCCGTGTGATGCCACCTGCATGCTATTGTTGGGATGCCAAGATGCATTTCTGTTTTCTTCAATGTTGATCTAGAATGACTTTGAGCTTCCGTGCTATTCTGCTAACCCGTCAGTGTGCTTGATTAATGGCGACTTGCCTGGCCAAGGGAGTGTCTCATGCGCCGGAGGAAGCGGTAGTACGACAGCGTGTGTGCAGTGAATAAATGCTGTACATTAAACAAATTCCCCTGCGCTTGTCTTAGCAGCCAAGCGTGTGGGAGGACTGCAGTTCATTTTTTCCTCCCTCTCACACACTTGAGCCATGCATTTAGTCTCCATTTTGGCAGTTTTCATACCAAACACTAAACAATATTTCCCCCCCCTTTGTGCCATTATAAACAACCCCTAACTGTAGCTATACCTCCACCGGTTTGCAGTCAATGCACCATTGCATTGCTCTGTAGCCAACCTGTTTGTTGGCCAGCAAGCATCAACCTGACCCCTGTGGCCCATCAGAATGTTGACCAGTGAGGTAATGATGCCCACTGAGGATGCTGGGAGACTGTCTACACCCAAAAATAGCAAGGGTAGAAAAGTCAATAAACAGCAGTGATAGACACACATATATATATACACATATATATATACACATATATATACACATATATATACACATATATATACACATATATACACACACACATATATATATATATATATATATATATATATATATATATATATGTTTATGTACTCCTGTTAACATAAAAGTGGAAAAACATGCTAAACTAATAGAAATATGGCTGCATCTTTTAGCCATTGACACAGTAATTTCATAATAATTCATAAAATAGAGTTAAAATTACGTTAATTAAAAACCAATGTGATATTGATTTGTGTAGAGGTCATTTTTCTGCCACTAGATGGCATAATTGCATTTGTAAGACAGCTCAGTGCATTTTCTTTTTATATTCAGAGATATCAAATCTTTAACATGAAGAAATTCTGCACAATTTTAAAATTGTAACATTCAACTTGACCCCAATCTCCACAAATATATGCATTAAATTTATTACTCCTAAATTTTGACATGGACATGTCTGCTCTCCGGTTCGAGTCCAGGCTCGGACCTTCCTGGGTGGAGTTTGCATGTTCTCCCCGTGCCCGCGTGGGTCTTCTCCGGGTACTCCGGTCTCCTCCCACATTCCAAAGACATGCATGGCAGGTTAATTGGGCGCTCCGAATTGTCCCTAGCTGTGCGTGTGAGTGTGGATGGTTGTTCGTCTCCGTGTGCCCTGCGATTGGTTGGCAACCAGTCCAGGGTGTCCCCCGCCTACTGCCCAGAGCCAGCTGAGATAGGCGCCAGCAGCCCCCGCGACCCTTGTGAGGAATAAGCGGTCAAGAAAATGGATGGATGGATGGACATGTCTGCTGTGTTGCGACTTGAATTCCCCAGTACAGGCTTTCCAAGTAAGGAACGGTCATTAATCACACATTTAAAAAAAAAAATAGTGGCGTTAAAGGAACTCTAAATTAACTCAAAATTAACACATCTTGTCGCAAAACATGCAATTTTAAGAAAACTGTTATATTGGTATATATCTGTCATTAGATTTATTTTTGTGGGGGGCGGAGGGTGTGGGGATTTTATGTATCAAAAAAGTACTAGTTGTATTGGTACTTGGTATCGGTATCTGTGACTACTCAAGACTACTTGTATAGAGAAAAAAATAGTGGTACTGAACACCTCTAATTATTTTATTAGTGTAAATGGAATGCATGTTTGTTTGTTTTGATTTCTTTGGTAAAAATAAAGATAGTAGTCTAATAACATAACCAAACTCTCAAATTTTAACAAATTGTGTATAAACTAATTTTCACATTTTGTATTTTCTTTCTTTTCCAGCCAGCGTCCACGCTCTGTCTCTGTAACTCTCTACAAAATGTAGATCCAACTGAATAAAACAAACTATATGTGTAAAGGTACCTATCGATAAGATGTGATCTAATGAGTACCATTTGTATATCTACTTTACAAAAATTACAGACACACTTCTCAAGCATCGAGAATTTATTTGCAGAATACAACATTATAGTTTACAGTACGTCCCAGACAGTGAGGATATGTACCCAGGATCAAGCCAACATTAGCTACAAAACTGATTGCCGCGTCAACCGCAAATGGGGCCAAATTAATATCCTAAACATGTTTCTTCAAAAGAAATAAGCACCTGAAAGTCAGTATAATAAAAGACAGGCAGGTTTTTACATGCAAGTCAGTCATGCCTTGGGGAAAATCATATCATGGCCACTGATATGAATCTTGTATGAACGCAGAAGACTCAGCATTCATATTACTCAAACATGCCCCTGTTGTGAATTCCATAAATGATATTCATATTATTATCCTGGAGGAAACTCATCACTGATGAGCTCCTCTGACCTTTCACTAGAGATAACCTTCTTCTGGTCTCTGTGAATGCACCATAGGTGGTGGCAAGGACATCAGAGTTCCAATTCAGAATCAAATGATGCTTGATTGTTATTGTTTATTTCTGTTACTTTTTTGTTTTGCATATCTACGTAAGTCCTGAACAAGGCAAACAAGAAAACACTAGCTACTGTATTGTTCAATAAAGTATTGACCACATTGAAGCCTACACAACAATTGTGCATGCGCATACTGAATATTGACATTTTCAGATCTGGCTCGTTAGAGATGTGAAGGAGGAAATGATGAAAAAAGAACAAGAAAAAAAAGGCCGGAGGGATTTCATGTAGATTTGCTCTGCAACTCTCAGGCAATCAGCAGCAAGCCTCCTCTTGCCTGAGAACTGCCGTCCTGTGGTCACAAAGGGCAAGGGGAGAGAACGAGAGATAAACTCATCTCAGCATTTGTCGACTTCCCTCCACCCGCCACCTACCACTTGAAGAAGCACTTCATTTACGAGTCCCTTTCATTAATGTTTCTCTTTCATTTTCCCTGTTTTCCCCCCTCTCCCTCTCCCACTTTCTCGACTTTAAAGGTACGCGTGAGCAAGTAGCAAGAAGAAGAAGAAGCTGCTGGAGTAGTTGAAGATATGACGTTAAAGGCGTTTTGAAAACAAGCCAGTGGTAAGTGGGGTCCTTCATTTACGCGCCTTTTGCCGCCATTTTAGGGAGGAGGTTTTCTTCTCCATAGGGACTTAATATCTTGCAAAACTGAAAAATAACTGAAATGCTCATAACAGAACTTGTTTTTTCCTTCTATCCTTGAAACCATTCCACTCCTCCATCGCTGCCCGTTTATAAATCTGCAATAGTCACAGTATAGGATAATCCTATTTGGGGGAAAAATAATAAAGGGTTTTATGTTCCCATTGGGATTATTTTGCCAGATTGTGTGACAGCCATGTGACTTTGATTTTAGTAGGAATTATAACTTCATTTTTTAGCTTTTTTTTTTTTTTAAACACGTCAGCCACACCCACTGGGCTGTTTGAATGGCAAATTCAGCACTGTTGGTGCTTATAGCACCAGGAAGGTATTTATACTGTGCATTTTAATTACTCAGTTAAATCTCTGCTTTGTATTAAATGTTAAAATATGTATTTAAAAGACAAAAACAGTGCCATCGTCTTAATCCGGTGATTCATTGCTCCTCTAACGCTAAATGGTTACAGAAAATAGCTTGGAAACCAGCGATGGTACAATATATCAGTGTGTTTTTAGTCCTGCATCTTGGACAATACAAAATACTCAAGTGTTTTGTGGATGTATTTATTTGTTGTTGTTGTTATTATTATTATTATTATTATTATTATTATTATTGTTATTATTGTTGTTATTAGGGACGGCACGGTGTTCGAGTGGTTAGCACGTCCGCCTCCCAGTTCTGAGGACTCGGGTTCGAGTCCGGCCTTCCTGGGTGGAGTTTGCATGTTCTCCCCGTGCCTGTGTGGGTCTTCTCCGGGTACTCCAGTCACCTCCCACATTCCAAAGACATGCATGGCAGGTTAATTGGGCGCTCCGAATTGTCCCTAGGTGTGCTTGTGCGTGTGGATGGTTGTTCATCTCTGTGTGCCCTGCGATTGGTTGGCAACCAGTCCAGGGTGTCCCCTGCCTACTGCCCAGAGCCAGCTGAGATAGGCGCCAGCAGCCTCCGCGACCCTTGTGAGGAATAAGCGGTCAAGAAAATGAATGGATGGATGGATTATTATTATTTATTTATTTATTTATTTTTATTAAAAACAAATACTGTAGTCCATTTTCTGTAGGGTTTGAGCATTGCTTGGTGGAAATCAAGAAGGAGAGCAAGGTACTGGGACAAATCAAAGTACGAAATTAATCAAGCAATTTATCAACAATCACTGTCACAAAGAAACACAAAGAAACAAAACTCACACCACTATGGGGAAACCATGAAGACAAAAGCTGTGTGAGGTGTGACAGCAACATAAAAAACAAAAACAAAAAGAGACTGACAGAAATCAGGAAACATAAAAGTAAACTGACGAGACAATGGGGTACACCTGGACAAGATACAAATGGCTGAAGGAGCTGATATGTAGACACTTGAGACTGTGCTAGAAACAAAACTCTAACGAGTAAGACAGTACATGAACATAGAAAAAAAAAAAAAAAAAAGACAAGACATGAAACTAACTAAATATAACCTAAATTGCAGAAAACTGCACTTAATTTAAATTTCCATAACCCATGTCACAGTTGTCAAGTTCTATTGAAAAAGTATTCTTTTTTCCCCTTATGATCGCCGCAGATTGATGTATGACAAAGTGTCAACTTTGCCCAAATGTTTGTGCTGAGCCTGTCCATCCATATTGACAGGTGAGCCAAGGCTAAGCGTGCAGTATCATCCACCTGTCACTTCCGAATGCCATTGAGGGCTCTGCCTGCGCTGCAGCTATTCTGTCATCCAATATTGCACATTTGGTGGTCTTTAGAGAGGACGGCTTTGTCGAATAGAAACAGAGCTTCTACAGAGCTAGCTACTTTTTTCTCCCTTTGACAATGTCACTTAAAGGAGATGTCGAATAAGAAAATGTCTTTATAAGAAGATGTTCTATGCACCCCCACTAGTCTAAACATGGTTTTCTGATTAATATTGTTTGTGGAATATGAAATAAGCGAAAACGTGTTTGTATCCATCTCAGGGGGGCGGCCATTTCCTTGCTGTTGACTGAAAATGGCATCACAGTTGCTTAGGGCTTAGGTAACGACCAATGATGGCTCAGCTTGTGAACGTCACATGATCAAACTCAGAAAATGGGTGAGCCGTGATTGGTCGTCCTCTGAGCCCTGTGCAACTGGAATGTCACTTTCAGTTGACAGCAAGCGGCAAAATGGCCGCCCTGTGAGATGGATAATAACAGGTGGATCTTTCTGCTTATTTCATGTTTCAAAAATGCAATATTAATGAGATTACCGTGTTTAAACTAAAGTGATTCACTAAACATTATTGTTGAGATTTGTTTAGTTTTTTTTTTTTTTTTTACTTGACTTAATCTCTTTAAAGCTTTGTTCCACCCAAGTGTGACATTCCATTGAAAACAAAAACAAAAAAACTCTTAATATTTGAATGTTTAACCACACAAAATGAAGCAATGTACTATAAATAAATTGCTATTCAGCTTCCATTTAACGTAAATTAGTCCATTACGTTGCCTCTTAAATTCACATCACAGCAAGATAAAGGAACAGTTTCAAAATATGAATCCCTGAAATACTGTAAGTCTAATAGATTAATTTAATTTAATTCAATCTCCGGTGTAATAACCTTATTTATTGATTGATTGAATTTTTACTTTTTATTTTACTTTTATGATTATTATTATTATTAATTCAATCTCTGGTGTGATAACCTTATTTATTGATTGATTAAATTTTTTTTATTTTATTATCTGTTCTCATTGCCTCTGGACATCTAAATTTCCCAGAGGGAGCCAAGTCAAGTCTAAGTCTTAGAACACTATTGTTGTGCAGTGAATACATTTCTACATTTTCACACTGCACTTTGCATGGTAGTTTCATTTTTAGTTGAATTACTGTATCTTCTATGGATGACTCTACTGCTGTTAAATAGCCCGCTCACCATTTCCTCATTGCCATATCATCGCTTGATTCTAAATACTGTTGGCAGAGCTTTTCACCATCACGAACTGTAGCTGAGGTGGAGGAAATGTGTGTCAAAGCAGATGTAGGGCCAACCATCACTTCTCTACGTGCCTCTCATCCCCGCCCAGACAAGCGACTACCAGCCTCATGTTCGCCGGACACGCTATATTGGAACTTCCTGCCATTTATTGCTGAAAATGTGCATCTCCCACTACAGTGCTAACACTACAATCGAAGAGTGAATTTTCTGAAGTTGCCCCAAATCTCAGCGTTTGACCCACTGTCGTGTCGTGCAGACATCAAAGCACCTTGAAAGAAAGTCCTCGGTTTAGCATGAAAGCATTGTGAGATGTGTGAGGTGCATCGACAGTGCACCCACCTTCGCATAAAGCGTTTGTCATTTGTCATGAAAGTTAAGAGAGTTCTACTGTGTCTGTTTTACTGTTAGCAGTAGCATTTTATATATTAGTACACTAAATACTAAATATATATCAATTATAGGCGTGTCAGGCGATTCAAATTTTTAATGGTAATTAATCACATGACTTCAATTGTTAACTCACGATTCTAACATAAAAGTGGAAAAATGTTAAACTAATAGAAATATGGCTGCGTCTTTTAGTCATTCATACAGTACTTTCATAATAATTCATAAAATTGAATTAAAATTAAAACGATGCACTGTACTGTAAAAATCAAGTGTGATATTGATGTGTTGAGTCATTTTTTTGCCACTAGATGGCATAATTGTGGTTGTAAGATTTTGGTGACGTGCATTTTTCTTTTCATATAACATGAAGTATCGTAAAATTCTGAAATTTTTTAAATTGTGAAATCCGACTTGACCCCAGTCTCCACAAATATATGCATTGTTATTACATTTATTAATGCAAAATTTTGATGTGGACATTTCTGCAGGTTTGTCTGTACAGGTTTTGCAAGTAAGGGGCGGTCATTAATCGCGCGTTAAAAAAAATTAGTAGCATTAAAGGAACTTTAAATTAACTCAAAATTAATGCACTAATTTTGACACCCATAATAAATTTATAATATTTTATTATAAATAATATATATTGAGGCGGCACGGTAGTCGAGTGGTTAGCACGTCCGCTTCCCAGTTCTGAGGTCTCCGGTTCGAGTCCAGGCTCGGACCTTCCTGGGTGGAGTTTGCATGTTCTCCCCGTGCCCGCGTGGGTCTTCTCCGGGTACTCCGGTCTCCTCCCACATTCCAAAGACATGCATGGCAGGTTAATCGGGCGCTCCGAATTGTCCCTAGGTGTGCGTGTGAGTGTGGATGGTTGTTCGTCTCTGTGTGCCCTGCGATTGGTTGGCAACCAGTCCAGGGTGTCCCCTGCCTACTGCCCAGAGCCAGCTGAGTTAGGCGCCAGCAGCCCCCGCGACCCTTGTGAGGAATAAGAGGTCAAGAAAATGGATGGATGGATGGATAATATATATTAAATAACATTAAATCATGTATACAATTAAATAAGGCAGGTACTAGATAATAAAGATTAGTATCTTTTTTTTTTATTCACCGCTTTTTTTTTTTAAATTGTAGATTGTAGATTTGTATTTGACTATCACAGTGTGCAAAAAATAAAATAAAATTATTCCATTACACCTTATATAATATACTGTCGTTGAGGCATAGGAATGCCTCCAGTGGGGGGAAAAAAAAAATAGAGGTGTGAGCTCTGTAATGTGCAAACGACCCTGGGAAGTGCCGTTGTCACTAATAATAAAATTGCGTGCAATGCATGTCAGACAAATGTGTCAAATTTCCAACACCTCTTCCTGAAATCAGGACAACACGTAGAGCTGCTTTTACTGCTCATCACTTAGCCTCCAGTGGGAAAGCTTTAGTACCGCACAGATGAAAGATGTTTAGATTGCACTTTGCTGGCTGATTTATTGTGCATTTTTGGCTGTGCTTTAAGAGGGAGGAAAACATGTAATTGGATCAAAGTTCAGCGACTATAATGTTTGATGTTGTTTATCCCAACTGGTGAGTTGGCTCTAACTAAGGCAATTTGGGTCAGTTGGCTGATGTATCACTCTGCCTCAAAGGGGCACTGCTGGGGGTTTATGGGGACCTTTTTATTTTAGGATTACAACATCAAATCAATTTAAACATGCAGTAAAAGTGAGGGCAATTGCCTAATGTTTTTGTTGCTGTATTTTGTTTGCATGTTATGGTTTTCCCCTAGGGTTACTACACCTTAGCTCTTGGGGATGCACGCGTCTTGAGTGCACATACCGCATCTCTTTAAGCTTTTAGCAAATTGCTAAGGACTTTGCGTTTGAATGAACAAGCAACCGTCAACCACTGGCTGAGCTTTAAAGACAGTTTATAAGGAAAAGAGAGCAGTTAACTCTCGAGCGGCTTCCAGGATGTTAGCAGCACAATTAAACAAAGCTCTGCTAATCTTTACAGCTGGCATCCAGAGACGCTGTGTTCTCGCAGCACACTGCTATCAGCTGGTTAATGTGCCTTGTGAGCTTCTATCAGCATCATCGTAACACTGGCGTCACTGCACACCACACCCGTGCAACCCTCATTATGTAGAGAAATGTATCCTTGCATGGAGGGACATTTGAGAAACTGCTCTCCAAAAATTGCGGCAGGATGGACAGGATATCAGTTTACTTTTCATTGTGGTGGACCACAGATGCAATACTTACAAAAGTGTTCATTCTCTTACAGACTTTTGCATTCAGGATTATAAACATATCAGCTTTTATTTGTCAGGTGTGTGTTGTTGTTTTTTTTTAATACAATATTACCTCACCTACACTTGGAAAAAGTTTAGGAAAAAATACTTTTAATACTATTTTGTTTAGCACCCTCATATCGAGAGCTGAGCTTCACCCTGATCAGCTCAGCAGTAAATTTTAGGGCCATTTGCATTTGCACGCTATGGTTCACTAGTTTAGGCTCAAGCAACTTCAGTCCACTGAATGGTTGATGGAGAACTCTTAACTTTATGACATACTTTGTTGGGTATTATATAATATTTTAGAGTGAAACGGGGATAAAACAAATAATGTGCAGCTTTAGACAGATGTAGTATATATATTTTTTTTCTTTCTCCAGGGTCGATATCGATTTGGATGTTTGGTAACTAAGGAGACTAATATTTGCGACCGATATTCATTTTCAGTAAAAGAGAAAAAATATTGGTGTCAATCTTTTTACAGAATGCAAATCCCAACTGTGTAACTTTGTTAAAACAACTTAACTCATTTACTCCCAAAAATGTATAAATGTGTTTTATTTTAAATGTCCCAGACATATTTATACGTTTTTCATGTTTTTTTAAATTTATTTATTTATTTATTTATTTATTTATTTATTTATTTATTCTTTTTTTTAATGCTAGCACGTACAGAAGGCTTTGATGCAGCCTCTCAACTGCAAAAAAACGGTTGAAGAAATAGTAGTTATTACACAAACGGCCAGCAGGTGGCAGCAGAGCCAAGGAGATCAACCAGGGCCATGTTGAGAAAAAAATGCTCAATTACTCACAATTCTAAATAGATTTGTGAATAATAATAAAACCTAGCTCTATTCTAATTCTAATTGCTACAAAACGGAAACAGATAGAAATATACTTTTTTTTTTTTCCTGATGAAAGAAGAGAATTTAATCTTTCTTTTGGTAGGTTCCAAGTTTTTATAGCAATAGAATACAATATTCTGTGGGCCTTGCAAAATCAGTCAAAATCCAGATTTGCAAAATATAGAAGTTTTTTTGTGTTTTGTTTTTTCTTCACATATTCTTCTTCAACAATAGATACCTTGACATATTTGTTTTAAAATTCTAACAAAAAGTTCAGGGAGCTTCTATAGTAAATAATTTTCCCCAAATTTTAAAAATAATTGAAATGTTAAACTTTCATGTATCTTTGTTTTAATTTCTTATGGTAAGCAGCAGCTCTTATAAAGTTAACAGAACATTTAAATAAGTTTCCTGAAGTTAACATAGATTTAAATTGATCTTTCATTGGCTGTCAGATTTTTATTGTTTATTTTTTTTAATGGCGATAGTACATTGGCCAAAATGCAGAATGTTGACACCGATAATAATCGGCTCAGAAACATAAACCTGATCGCCAACCAAATTGAATTGAAATATTATGCTACTGAGGTCACAGAGACAGACAACCATTCACATTTGCACATACGAGTATTCAGTTAACATACCGGCTTTTGTACTCTGGGAGAAAACGTAAATGGAACCCTAACCACACAAAGGTCCCGGCCCAGGATCAGAACTGCGAACCTCCTGATGCGAGGTGACAGAACAAACCACGAGCCCACTGTGCTGGCCATTTGGAAATCCTCCAGCTTATTTTTCATTACATCAGCAGAACTCAACAGCTTCATCAATTCGGACGTGTTATACTGAATGTGAACTCATCTTTGCATGACATTTCACACCACCGTGGAGACCTTTAGAAATTCAGCAACTTAGCAGTTTCAAGTCTCCCAACTAGACAGCGCTAGCCTGCGAAACTCAGGGGAAGCCAGGAGATGAAAATAAACAAAGTTTTATGGGTCCTAACGCAAATGACAGGGATATGTATATATTGAGGGTGGGGTGCGGAGATGCTATCTTTGGGTCTATTAATGTAGCCAGTGCCGTGTTTCCTCAGGCGATCGGACTTAATCCAGAGGAATGAGCGTGAATGAGACTGTGGCTCGAGCTTGCCATACCTACTTAAGTTCTGGTTGAGAGCACAGTGCTGTGTGGGCGAATCTATTCTGTCCTGGGCAGGGCACAGCATAAACATTGCCCAGGGAACACAGGCAGACAAGCAGGCAGGCATGCAGGCAGTCAAGCGGACAAGAGCAAAACTATAAGGATGGTTGCCTTTAATTTCCTTTCTACCGCCGCTCAACTATGCAAGGCCTCAGAGCAAAAAAATAAATAAATATTTAAAGAAATAAATCATGGAATGAACAAATGTTATGTGGAAATTACCTGCTCTAGTTTTTTTTTTCCTCTCCAGCCAAGTATGTAAGGTTATCTACTCACTGAGTCTTACTATAACACACATTCAATCACAAACGGAATCCTCCCCAATCCATCCAATGGAGCGAAGCAACGACTCGCTTTCTCTCTTACTGTCTTTAACTGTTCTGGGTTTGCTCCACGGCAGACTGGTACTCTGACCCCCTGACCCTCCATGTAAACAGAGCCCCACTGTTCCTCCTCGCACTACCCCCCTCAACACTTCCCTACTACCAAATAAGGTTGTCTGAGAAGCAGCAAGTCGGTCAGCCAAGCCAGTGAGGAGACCATTAGTGAGCCGGTAGTGAGGTTGGTAGAAAACCACCTCTGGCATCACTCATCAGTATCAGCCTCAGCCGCCTCTCTCTGTGGTATGGAAGTGCACGTGCACTCAAACCATAGATGTGCACGTGCACTCGCTGAAAGGCATGGTTATTTCTGCGCTCAGCATAACACGCTTGGTGACCCCAAAAGCTTGAAAAGCACACAACTATGTTAAAAAAATCACTTTGAGGCATGAACATGTACAAAAGACTCGGCAAGTACAAGTAGTGTGCATTCAAAGGATTCAAAGGATGCGACATGCACGCAGCTTGCACACAAAGTAATAACGCATTGCTGGATCACAAAGAACAAACCTTTACAGTCCCGTAAGTGGAAAGTAAGCTGTCTGTTATTTATGTATTTATTTTTTTGACATGCACATAAATACATATCACAATAGGGGTTCAAACATGTTGAACAACATTTGACTCATTTAATCATAATATTGTCCAGGGCCCGGTTGTTCAAAACTCGGTTATAGCTTTAACCATTGGTTAAGTAGATTTAACCGACCATTAAGTTTAACAGCACTATTATCATGGTGTTCAAAACTCTGTTAACTTTAACCGGCTGTTAACTTTCTGTTCAAGTTAACACACCTAAGGACCGCCGCTAACTTTTTAACTGTGGTTAACTCTGCGTTCGTGGCTAATGCTGCCTTCATGATCCCCACTGAGCACAAGAAAAAGTCTATCGAGGGCTTGACTTTGACGTTGGTGATTATTCTGATGAAGAGTTAAGCACACGTTACCTCTTAGCAGTAATAAAATTACAAGTCGCATGCTGTGTCAAAAGAGAAAGAAGAAAAATTTGTTTTTTAAGACAAGTTCTAAAAATGGACAGAGAGAAAACAAAAATCAATTATGGTTAATTAAAAATAAATAAATAAATAAATAAATAATGTTACAAAAACTCCTAAATTACTTCAACCATTGATTGTTTAAGGTTTTCTTCCGTCTTCTTTTTTTTCATTATGTGCCAGCAGTCATTTGGATAGTATCCATTGCTTTCGCCGACCCGGAAGTAAACAAAAAGAGGAATTGTGGGATATATCGGTGCTAACCAGTGACATAAACGACACGGTTAACTTTGACGGTGCCATTAACAAACGGCTGACTAACCACGTTTTGAACAAAGCATATTTAATGGCCGGTTAGTTAACGGCGGGTTAAGAATTTAACCGGTGGTTAGGGGTTAAACAGTGGTTAAAATAACCGAGAACTGGGCCCAGTACTCTAAATTTAATCAATATAAATTTCCCCAATCTGCTTTAAATTATAAATTTAAAATTTAAATTAGAAGTGTGTTCAAAAATCTTGTCACGGGTGTACAACACGGTCAAATTCTGTTCTGTCTTTATATAAGTAGTCTACCATTTGTGTGCCAAGGCTGTGAAGTCTTAATGTACGCAGATGATAAAGCCTATTCAGTGCACAGTGCACACCTGACAAAGGTTATGGTAAATGTTTCAAACTGGCTGAGCAACTGGGTTAGCAATTCACAACTTAAAGCTACTGAACTCAGAAAATTGAATTTCGAATCACGACTGTCACATTTTGGCTGAAAAATGAAACTGCATTTTCCCTTCTTCACGTACACAATGCACACATGACGTTCCCTCCACGGGAAATTCGAACTCGAATACAGTACTGAAAACTATTGTTCCCACTATGAACAGCAAAGTTGTTAATCTACTAATTAAAAAATGTTTCAGTCATAAATGGTCAAATGAAAACGCTATTGTAAAGATATTTTGGGGCAAATTGTTACAAAGTGCACAGCTATAACTCTTCCATAACTGTTAAAATGTTTTCTTGCCAAATCAAATAAATCACACATCAAACCTGACATTTTCTTTTCTGGACAAAATATCTCAATTGTAAAGTAAAATGTCACTTTGAAATTCCATAATTGTGCAGTCCTCAATAAATATAGGCTACTAAAAACTACTGATTTTTTGAAGGACTGCTACCATGTGTACAAAATATAAATTACGTCACAGATAAATTGAGTCCACTCTGTAAGTCTTCTACAATTTAGATCAGCTGATCAGAGGTGACCATTAAATCTCTCATAAAAACTTGATTTGGTCAGTTATTGTTTCTTTCTTCTTTCTTATAGGCCATGAAGTAATGAGTGGAATGCAAGCTCACAAAACACAAGTCCATATCATAACATCATAGCAACACTAAAATATAATTTGTGATTATTAAATATTGTTCATCACCAGTGCTGTAAATTTAGCACCGACGAGGGATGATTTTGGTCAATTGCTCATTGTTTTAATTATCAGCTCATTGCTTTGGCCACCAGATGGCGTATTATAGAAAACATTGGGCAATTAGCCCTGATATATTCAGAGAAGACCGTTTTGGGGGTTGGTGGTGGGTTTTTCTCTTTTGTGTGTGTGTGTGTGTGTGTGTGTGTGGATTCCTCACATTGGTGGAATTAGTGTCTTATCTGTGTATGTCAGATGATTCAGTTAAGCGTTGACAACCATGATTATAAAACGTACACCACCATTAGTAAGCATATTTTGAACGGGACCAAGAGTTTAATGTGGTAATCTGAAACTCTTCTTCTGTTTATATCCTTGTCTCTCTTTGCTCTCCCTAAAATTATGGTAGTTTATTTAGCCGCACTCTTTCACCTGCCTTCAAAAGTCAGCCAAGTGCAACAGCGCTGGAGGGGAAACAATTTCACAAGGAAAAAAAAAGCTAGATTGAGAGCGAGCATGAGAAAGGGAGTTGAAGGAGAAATGAAGGGTGAGCCAGTCAGTTTCGGAACATACTGTAGCAGCCCTATAAGTTTGTTAACCTGACTGCAATGCATAATATTTGGAACCCGAAAGCAGAAAACAGATGTGTAAGCATCATATTCATCCTGTCTGCCTCGTTAGGGTCACGGGTGAACTGAAGCACAGCTGACTTTGGGCAAGTGGTGGGGTACACCCTGTATTAGTTGCTATAGCCATCGCAGGGCAAATACAGAATAGACAAACAACTATCCCATTCACGCTCCCGCTGTAACAAAGCCGTGTCAACCTATGCAAATGTTTACCTTTTAAATAACTTAAAATACTTTAACCTCCAGGATCCCTCGCCGTACACTGGCTAAAGACTCCAGGTTTTTTCCCATCGCTTTTGGGAAAGTTATAAATCCATCTATGCCGTGTCTGTCTTCTAAGCTAGCTAGCATTAGCTATCTATCCCTTTGCGGATTCATCTCCAGTCCGGCATCCTAATATTCAAACTCCCTCTATGCTAGGATGTTACACTGCCTAGATGAGCTTTATTGGCTGATTATTTAACACTTTTAATATAGGCTATACAAAATATGGCATAAACACACACAAAAAAGTGCATTATTTGAAGGGAACTGGCTCATCTTTAATTCTATTCCTGCAATTTTGTATCCTCGCTCCTCCCAGTGCCCTTGCTGTGCTCTCCCATCTCTGTTGTCACACTCCTGTCTATCCCAGTGTTCACTTGTGTATCAAGGTAATGAATTTATAATCTCTCCCAAGCGCTTTGTAGATCTCTATCACGGTGGGAGATAAGAGGGAGCATCGTTGCACTCTAATAGCCGTCAGTCTGTCGCTGTTTGGGTACAATGTTTGTGTACCGTGTGTACTCTGTGTGTGTCTGTGTGAAAGTGAAGCCACAACTGACCATACTACCCTCAATACATTAACATATAATCAGTAAATCTCATTGCCGAGTCAATGTTCCTTTACCAAAGCAAGCAAAAGAAGAAAATGTCATATAAGGTGGACTTCCAGTGCGTTTTTATATATATGGAACAAATCTTCCATCCTAAACCCTTGAGGGCCACAGACTGACACATGCTTGCGTTTTTAATTGTGCTTTGGATGAGGTGATGTAATGTCTACCAGTTGAATGGGTTGTGGAAGCAGGTTGTCGCCTCCAGAGACAGTATGAGCGATGGCCTGCTGCTATCAAGGGTGATTGTGCGTCATCGCCTATGGGTGACATTGACAAACGGGTGGGAAACAAGAGGACAATAAGAAAAGAAGCAATGGTCTTTGTGTAGTCCAAGCCTGCCTCCACTTAGGTTACTCACCTTGTGGTCAACAACTTGACCTTTTAGCTATTAGTTTTGTGATGTGAGTCGCCTTTATGCTGCCTGAGGCCCCTCAAGGGAACCGTACAATGTAAGTTATAGAGTATACACGTTTCTGTTGACCAGAGATCCTGATTTGACAAGGACAGTCGTATTTTGAGTATGCAGGTGTGTTCCACCGTCCTATTTTTTTGCCATTTGTATGTCAATCACACAGTTGTCATAGAGATTCAAACCCATTATTAATTAATTAAAACACTGATTGTCCCAAAATGCAGACTTTTTCCTGCACTCCGTATCCCCCCCAACCTTATCCCCCACAACTTTACATCTCCAACTGCCTTCCTTTGTATTCTTAAAAGGTAATTTAACTGTTAAATGCCTTCGTATTTACTTTCACCATTCACGTTTACATTCACATTCTCATCCGTATCTAATCAATAGCAGGCATATTTTAGAACCACAACCTGCTTTTGTGTCTAATAATCATGGGAAATGTAGTCCTACTATGCTAAAACTGCAGTCACTGGTCAGACACAATGGAAACTGAGCTTTCTAGCACCATATTTCCAATGTCACAATGTGAGATTGGCGCGAGGCAAACGACACAGCCAGTTGCTAATTCCGAGATGACGTCACAACTTCACAAGTCAAAATGGCAGTCAATTCGGTAAAAGAAGTCACTCATTCAAAAACATTGGATTTTGGATTGTTGTAATTTGATTTGTGAGGATTATTTTGATTTTAAAATTTGATTAGATGTCGTTAGACTGCTATAACTTTCTGTGTGGTCGTATGATAGTCGCTGATAGTTTGTACGATACTTGTATTGCGTTAGTGGAAGTATCACAAATGTCTGGATGCTTTGAATTGTCAATAGATGTTGGAACCAAGCAAAAAAATGTTCGATAATGGTGAGTGCATTGACTTTAATGAGGTTGAACTATTTAGCATTAGCTAGCACAAGCAACAAGAATGCACCCACTCCCACACGTCGGCGAATAGAATTCACCATGCATGTTCCACTCTCCATTCTTCCGCAGCCCAGCGCCGCCACCAGTTGACGAAGATTTCCCGCGAAATTGTAGCGTCTCGGTTTTTATGCCGGGTTTTAATTTTGAAACCCTATACAAGTTACCACAAAATGATAATGACCAAAGTATAGGAAATAACTGTCATATTCACAACAAATAACAAGAGTCCTCAGTTCACCTCACATGCATATTTTTGGAAGAAGCTGGAGTACCCGAAATACCCATGTGAGCATCGGCAGAACAGAAACCGAGAGCCAGTCTCAGAACCTCAGAAGTGAGGCAGAAATGAAACCCACTATTCCACTGTGCTGTTCAATCAAATGTTGAGGCACACAGGCATTGAATCCATGGAGTCATGGCTGTGCTTCACTGTGGTCCACAGTACAAGAATGATTCTTTAGGGCATAGCAGCTGAAGGAGGGCGAATGGTGGTTTCACTATCTTAACTAGGAGCATCTTCACACAGTAACATGCTGTTACATGAATCTGAAACACGAGCCAAACGATTGAACACTCTCCCTTGAGCACTCTCCCTATCTTCCACTCTCTGCATTTACATGGCATTTATGAACACTCGCAAGGAAAACAAAAAGTAGAGCGAGAGCGAGCTCCTGCTGTAGAGCAGTCTCATTATTCTGTTATGGATTGCACATGTCAGGCGGTAAGTGCTCTTTTTATCCTTCCAAAGCACTAACCTCGGTCACTGAGTGCATTTCCCTACCAGAGTGAAATTTACCATGTTAAGGCTTACACCACCAGGGGAATGACAGCGAGACCTCTGGTTTGCTGCAAAGATTTACCGGACAGATTAAATACGGGTCTGTGGTGTAAATAAGAAGACAACGGAGGACCCTATGTAACATAAATACATTTTTTTTTTTCAGGGTGGTAGTACCGGTAGTTAAATTGATTAGGACCCTTCATGCCCTTTTTACACCTCTTTATGGTGTGTTACATGTCATGCTGGCTTTTGAATAAAGAGCAGATAGAGGACAGTGCTTGTGGCTCAAGATGGCTTTCTGCCAACTGCAAAGACTGCTGCTGTAAAGATGGCCTCTCTCCATCCGTTACTCTCACATTCCTCGAAAAGTTCACGCAAAATATATTGCCATGCACTCCCTTCGATTGGGCCTTTCATTTAATGCACTCATAAATTGTAGCTCCCTGTATGGACTGAATTTCTTTCTTTTTTCCAGTTGTACTGTAGCTCATCCTGAATGTTCCATTAACTTTCTCACAGCCAGGTTGTGTTGTTCAGATGAGCATTTATACATCCTTTTCGATTCTAAATTATATAAATGGACATGAGATGAAATAGCTTGCCTTTATACGTCACCTGAGCTGCAATGGCAGTTACTTTTATTGGATGTGGAAAATGACTTTTACATCATGCTGTAACGGATGTCTCCCGACTAACCTCCGCCCGTTATAAACAACAGCTGTCACTGGTCAAATTCAAACTGAAGCAGCCAATGAGAGAGAGAGAGAGAGAGAGAGAGAGAGAGAGAGAGAGAGAGAGAGAGAGAGAGAGAGAGAGAGAGAGAGAGAGAGAGAGAGAGAGAGAGAGAGAGAGAGAGAGAGAGAGAGAGAGAGAGAGAGAGAGAGAGAGAGAGAGAGAGAGAGAGAGAGAGAGAGAGAGAGAGAGAGAGAGAGAGAGAGAGAGAGAGAGAGAGAGAGAGAGAGAGATGTGGGAAAACAAACAAAAGATACATTTCAAATATATTTCAGAAATATCATTTTGTTTTAATTCAATAACACTCCTGACATCCCAACAGTCTTGCAACATAAAAAAAACTATTGTGCATTATTATTGTCATTATTACCACCATTATTATTAATATTATATAATCATTATTATTATCAATCCATCCAATTTCTATAGTGCTTATCTGTCTATCCCATCTGATTTCAGGCAAAGGCCGATGTTCTGGATTGGTCTCCAGCCAATCTCAGTGCACATGTAAACATTCACATTTAATTTCACAGTCTTCAATTAGCATAACATGCATGTTCTTGGAATGAGGAAGGAAGCGAGTACTGCAATAAAAATAAAACACTTGCAAGCATAGGGAGAACTTAATCCAAACATATTTTATACATTCATCTGGAGCATGGATTTGAACCCCTCAACTCAGAACTGTGAGTTTACTTTTACAGATATTGGTAACAAACGATCAACAAAACAAACAAAACAAAACACCAAGAACAGCAAATAAAGTCTGCCTTCCCTATATATATTTTTTTTATACACTGTTGGTGTTATTATAACGAAACTAAATAACTAAAACTGAAGATGAAACGTTCAAGGTACTTGAACGCACCAACTGGTTGCGTCTCCGAAGTTTCATGAGGTGCCATGAACGCAGCACAGGACTCCGTATTTTCATTCAGACTCCGAGGGGGAGAGCGGAGGAGGAGGAAGGTTAGAGGGAGGGTGCGAGGGGGGCATTTGACTCCTGTCTCCCAACCCCCAGTCGGTCCGTGCGAGGTGGATTTGGGAAGAAAAGACTCCAAACCTGCGACGTGGAGATAACGGAAGAAGCAGAACGGAGACGTTCGGAGATCCACGCGCGGCGTTGTCGCGCATGGATTACCGTGGGTTATTTTTGTGTTACTTTTCGGTTTCTTTCACTAAGGAAATTCTGCCTCGGAGCCTCTGGTGGAAGAAGGAAATTATGTGTTTATCTACGTTACACTCTCCTTTCGTTACTGACTATTTTGCCTAGCTAAAAGTGGAATGTACAGGTTTTTTTCCCCCCAAGGATACAAACGATCACTTTTCCTGAAGAAATTCGACCGCTCACTTCCAAAGGGAACTCCACGGATTTCAAAAGGCTTTTCCCAGTTTGTCATACTTTTCACAAAAGAGTTCAAGTAAGTAGACTATACTTTTTTCTTTCTACTTCTTCTATAAAGATGACTTGACTTCTTCTTCTTCTTTTTTTTTTTTTTTTTAAATCTCATTAATCCTTAATTGATGTTGTATGATATATATATATATATCAAAACATTGGCGAGGAACGTTTGATGCACAGATATGAGTTGTCCACGGTGCTTAAAGCTGAAAATAAAGGTTGCTCAAAAAAGGACGACGATCACCGCTGCCACATACGTGTCCAACTGTTTTCATCACATAGGTATTGTTTTGAGACCATTAAGATGACATTTCTGATGCACATTAAAAAAAAAAGAAACAAAAAAGCCAATGTTTAAAATGCAAATAACCTAGGGTGGCGAATTTAAAAAGACCACCTGATGGACTTCGGGGAAGGGAAAAAACAAAGCAAAAACCTCCACCTGGACAGCAATGTTATAGTGTAGGCTCAGCATCGTTCATCAAAGTTCGAACCCAGGTTAGGGTTAATTTATCATGATCGAGTTTTGTGTTTCAACAGTAATTCAGAGCTCAACACAGGGTGAACAAATTTTAAACAGTCACAGTTATTTTTAGAAGTTTATTTTAAACTGACCTTACAAGTATCGAAACATTTCTTTCAGAGAAAGTAAATCCTATATTTGTATGGTTCTGTACATTGTCAGAAAGCTACACACGATGGATGTACTCCCTCTATGCACTATTAAAACAACATTTTCAACATGACAACATGGTAATTTTCTAGGGGCCAAGCAATGATTATATTTACAAGCTGTAAAAGTCAAGTATCAAGGGTAGAGAAATTATTTTAGGGAACTATAGCGTTAATTGGAAACTGATGCACTGATATGTTAACGGAGAAGTATCTAATAAAGAGAAGATACTTGTTTGTCATTTAAAAAAAAAAAAAAGATATTGGCCTGGAGACGTAACTTTTGTCAAATTATGCAAAAAAGATTAGATGTAGCCCCAGTCCAGATGTGACCCAGCTTGTTGTTATTGTTGCTGTTGTTTTTAGCTGCACAATTTCCAGTGTGTCCAATTTGAATTGCAATAGATCCTAATTTGTTCATAACATTTAGTGGTAAACCCTCCCCAGGCTGCACACACCCCTTCTCCCCAATAGCAACTGTAGGCTATAAAAAGATTAATGCAAGGCATTTGGTACAACGTTGACATTCAGAGTGGCTCAAACCCAGTCACTCTAGTCCTTTGACTGTAATTAAAACAACAGGGAAGTGTCTTGGAATGGCGAAAGGTCAAATGTGAGGGTCAGGCTCAGAACACAACCAGGAACGTTGCCAGAATAAACCTATTGCCTCCAGGTCTTGACTCGATGAACAAGGAATGTTTTACTTCAAATTGCAGTGGAAGTTTTTACCTTTTTGTTTAATTCCTGCATTCAGTCAACCTGCTCGCTTGTAGAAATAAAATCATTCGTCTCCTGATGAGAGTCGCATGTTGGTTGTCAGTCGCAAGATGTACTCTTGTCCTTCACAGTAAATGGACGTCACGTCCACATAGAGGTTTGTGCATCAAGCGTTGTCCTGGATTTTTAATGTGCCCTTAATTGAACAATTTATCACCCTTGATCACTGTCAAATAAGTGGGCATGAGAGACAAAAGGGGATACGCTGCCAGGCTCAGCGGAGCTCCTGTCTGTCACAGCGCCATCAACAAGGCGGTTTTGTTTTTTTTAATCTCTTGTCTTGATGAAAAGAAATAGCAGATCAATGCATTTATAAGCTCCTGGCTTGCAGGCAGAGGTAATGAAGAGTGGAAGAGTGAGAACATTGCATCCTTGAAAACTTGTTTTATTGGAGGAAAAACTTTTGATTCCTCCCCAGAGCTCCTTCCCTTGGAGTTGGAGGAAAAGCTAATTGAATTGTACCCGGCATATGATGCCTTTCGTAGCATTCCCCACCCCCGTCAAGTGAACAGAAGTCTTCAAGTAAGACCATCCTCTGGGTTTTAGAATTCATTTTCTTTGCAATTATTACTTTGCCAACTGTATATAAGTTCTCCCTACGTCAATAGAATCTTGTCTACACTCCATTTTTAATGGGATCGAGTGGGCAAAGAGTCAACTGAAAATGAGGAGAGGGTGGGGGGATGGTGTAGGGAGAAAAACTACTTCATATCTTCACAAAAGCACTCACAGAGCCAAACTGCAAATAATGAGGAGCCAAAAATAGCTTTAGCACAATGTAAACAAACGGTCAGCCACCGGTTTCTTAAGATTTGGAAAATATTGGAAATAAAGGGTAACACGAGCGGCAAGACCTTGATTAATTTAGGCAGCATTTTAAAGGTACATTTTAACATTCACAGCTTTTATAAAAGTGTAATTTGGGTAAATTAACAAGAACATTGTTAGTAAAAAAAGAGCAAATGTTTAGTTTGTTAGATATTTTTGGGGTTTATTTTTGTATTTCAGAAATTTGTAGTTTACTGAACCTTTACAGAATCTGTTAATGCCGAGATGCAAAAAGGAAACCCACAAGTTTTCTTTACAATCTGTTGTATGCATCTCCACAAGTCTAAATATGGTATTAAGATTGTGTTTGTAGAATATAAATACAGCAGCAAAATCCACCCCTTTTTATCCATCTAATGGGGTGGCCATTTTGCCACTAGCTGTCGACTGAAAATGACATCAAAGTTGCTCAGGTAATGACTAATCACACTCACCTGTTTTCTGAACCTGAGTCGTGATTGGTCGTTTGCTGAGCCCTGAACAACTGTAATGTGATTTTCAGCCAGATAGATAAAGGTGGATTTTGCTGCTTAAAGGCGCAGTCTGCCGGTTTCACTCAGGAAAATATTGGAAAATACTTTTTAAATATAGGATTTAAACAAACAAACTACTTCTCAATTTACAGATCTGGGCTTTTCTTCACGTGTGCGGGTGATTTTGTCCTAAACCCCCACACCCCCAGCGAGTATTTTGGCATTTTGTGTTTGTTTTGTAAACACCGGGACGTTTCTGTGGAAAGACAGTGTTTACACCCCTCCAGCCAATTGCATAGCGGGGTGGTGGTGTGTCGCAAACGGGGCCGGGTGAACGTGTCGGCTGTGTGACGTCACTCCCGCGGCAATTTGAAAGCATGCACAGATTTTTTTTCTTCACTCACTCATTCACACACGTAAGTTTCTGTGAGTGAGTGAGTGAGTGAGAAAAAAAAATAAATAATCCTGCGTGCTTTCAAATTGCCGCGGGAGTGACGTCACGCAGCCGACACGTTCGCCCGGCCCAGTTTGCGACACGCACCCCCCTGTTCTGCGATTGGCTGGAGGGGTGTAAACACTGTCTTTCCACAGAAACGTCCCGCTGTTTACAAAACAAACACAAAATGCCAAAATACTGGCTGGGGGGAGATGGGGGTTTAGGACAAAATCACCACCAAAGATTAACATAAACCCAGATGTGTAGACTGAGAGAAAGTTAAAGTGTGTACATCCTGTATTTAAAAAGTGCATTTTCCTGAGTGAAACCGGCATACTGGGCCTTTAACTCAAATTCCACAAACACAATACTAATCAGAATGCTGTGTTTATTGTCCAGAAAATGTTTTGGTTGACTTTCCGATTAACAAACATTTTTTTTTCTCCCCCATTTGTTTTCTTATACAGATTAAGGAAAAACTTCAAAAATGTGATCCTGGCTTGTTTAGTTGAGGTGTCTGATGTCTCGTGGGACACCAGACAATGTCGAACTCTGTTTTGTGTGACCTTAGAGGCTTATTTTTATGTGTACACAGCCACATTTTACAACCTCACAGGGTATTCAAAGCTTCCACGGTACAATACATGCAGAAAATTGATTTTCTTTTGGTTTTAGGCTTACAATTTAATGGTCACACTTTTTTTTCATACCATTGCTTTGTTCAGTTCAATCAAATCCAAATTGGGGGCCATTTGGGTGGCATCAAGTGCTTTGCAATTAGTCACAATGCTTTTGATGCAGCAACACAGCTAATAACAGCTGCTCCTGAAGTGAGTGTCATTGCAAAGAGGAAAAGGGAAATTATGTGCATGAACAGCGGTGCTGTTGCCCTCACAGCTAATTGTGTTTATTCATTTTAATTAGCCCAGAGAGCTAAATCAGTGCTCTTTCCGTAACATGAGGTGCAATTAGTGCAGTTCGAAAACGGGAGGTGGCGCAGTTTGTACGGCGTGGCGTGGTTTTACAGCGTATAGCATCTTTCCCCTTGCTGATTACTCCTCCTTGGTTGTTCATTGAAACGTAGGGTGGTGGCATGATCATCAGACATACATAACACGCACATTTGCACGCAATAGGGACATGACAAACATTTGTTTAACAGAAATGACAATTATGCTGACTCACTCACAGTGACTCTGCATTTATGTCAATATGTGGCTTGAGTTGTATATTATTACCCACTCAAACACAACCACTGCTCTGGACAAAAAAAGTGTCTTGTTCTACACTAAATACATTTTTATTAATCTTCGGTGTAGTTAAGGAAGTTGGCTAAGCACATTAGGGAAGTAATGTGCACTGTGCTTCTCACTGCCGTATAATTTAAACAATAACTCTGATTTTGCTTCAGTTGATCAGTGGCCAACAGATGCTGGGTTCATATTTCTTTCAAGCATACTTTGAAGTTGAAGATTTTGGCATAAATCTACCTTGTAGGCAAGTAACATTTTGGAAGTAGGAAAAGTTTACCAAAAAAAGAAAAAAAATCACGTTTCCTTGTGATGATGTAAACGACAAAATAAGGCTTTCCATCATTTAGCTAAATAATACAAGGTAAATCTGATCATAAACTTCCTTTTTTTTTTTCTCACTTTGCAACACAAATGCGAAATGTTGCTCTGTTGCATTTAATTTACATTTGCATGGAAAATTTGACTTATATATATATATATATATATATATATATATATATATATATATATATATATATATATATAAAAATATAAATATTGGTTAACTATTATTTTTATGTTTATCGGTACAATCAAGCTACGACAAAAGATTTTTCTTTCAAACTCTTTTTCAAAAGGTGTTTTTGTGTACAAGTCAAACTTCAAATAAAGAACGTGAAACTAAGAAAATAGTTGAGACATGGTAGGTGGTCTTTAATTGGTCACCTGTTGGTGGACTGACTTTACGCAAGTATCTCCTTCCATTTTCAAAGTACACTAGCTTAACTATACACCCACTAGAACTTTAACAACAGGATACTATGTGCTGTTTTTCAAGACCAAAATAGCCAAGTGGTCCAAGAGAGGAAAAACAGAACATTGCAGTCATAGCAGCAATTTAAAATACCATCAAGGATAAATATACACTACAATATACTGTTGGGTCATTTTGTACTCCATAGAACTACATTTTCACCTTGGCCGCTTTGGTAGAAACATGAGACAAGGATTACCAACCATTCACTCAGACTCCTGCTGGCTGCTATGGGCTAAAATTGGTAGCTTGGTCCTTAGCAAACCGAGTTGTGGAACTGCTGTACCCCCCTCATGCAACACTCAAAACTCATATCTAGACAGATTGTTCTACATCCACACGCAGAATTTTGAGGCCAAGATCATGGTACAACTTGATTCCCTCGTTAGCTTAAATGGTGTTTAGCGTTTATCAACCCATTTCAATGTGGCTTAATTTCCGGCTTTGCACTCTCTTAATTTGTCACTACGTCAGTGGTTCCCGATCTTTTTGATACTTGAGAAGATGTATGTACATGTGTTTGGGAGATTTCAGGTCGTTTTTTTGTTTTGTTTTTTTTTTTGCTAATTGTAGGGCTTGAATGTTCTTCTGTGTAAGATTGTTATTAGTGTTGTTCCGATACTGTTTTTTTGGCCCCCGGTATCGATACCGATACCCAGCTTTGCCGTATCGGCAGATACCATACCGATACTTAAGTTTTTTTTTTCCTCAACATGAAAAAGCTGTCCTGCTATTGGTTCGGAGCATTCAAGGGCCAATAGGATATCTTATACTGGCATGCAGTGAACATGTCACATACCAGTCAACGTCATGCACCAGCAAGACACAAGATGCTGCATCCAAAATCCTATATTAGCATTGGATTTAATGGTATCAGCATGTTACTTGTGAGTCCTCACCGATACCGATACCACTGTTTTAATGCAGTATTGGTAGTGGAACAACACTACTTGTTATTCTACGCTTTAGTTTAGTCATATGAAGGACATGGGACACTGTTGTCACCTAAATTAAACTGTCAATATCTGCCAGAATTTCCTGCTGCGCCTTCAATGTTGCTGTCACTCTGTTGGCCTCATAAACTATAAATAATGACAGGTGAAAATATTTTCTGTGGTTTTGGTGCAAAAAAAATGACACATTCTGAAAATATTCCCATTTATTATTATTTTATTGCAAAATAATCTGAAATTTCTTCACAAAAATGAAAGCAAACAAACGTCAAAAGCATACTAGAACAGTGTATGCTGACACCCATTTACAAACACAAGCTTGTATCTCATCCCCATTTATAAGAGGGTGTGTACACTTGTGCAACCACATTATCTCAGTTGTTTATTTTTACTTCCTGTCTTTAAAAAGACTTATTTTGTTTTGATTCAGCAGTGCAGGGACATGTTTTAAACTATGTATGTATGTACAGTTTGTGTATGTATGTGGCCCTGCTATCAGATATTTGGGGTGAAACCGTAGGCTTAGTTAAAGAATGTTCTGTCCAGTGTTCAGTAGTGAACTGCTACATGTAAATACACTAATCCCTGTCAGACTTTGTAGTAAAGCCTTGTGGAAAACATTGACACACTGTCACCGTCTCTACTCCTGCCCCTTCTCTTGATACCTCCAGCTTTACAAGCGTTGAATCACCCCAAGGTCTGCAAATTTACTTTTGATCTGAAGCAATTGCAGAAAGTCTACATCTTTGCCAAAAATATTGCACAAAGTTGTCCTTCTAAAGCCCACAAGGAATGATGAATTTACTTTTTCTCCTTTAGGCCTAATCCCATCAGCCTAACAGTTACAATATGTAGTTAACGTGAACTGTTTTTGATGAGAGATAATTAACACCGCTTCATGGACAGGCGTCAGAGGGGCGTGTCTATACTGCGTCTTTGTTTGCAACTCTTCTGGCCGTCTCCTTATTCTCATCTCCGGCTGTTGGGCCGTTTCTATGTCTGTTATTACCAGCTGGCTTCCCCCAGATTGATGCGCAGCATTACCCTTGAGCGGTCGGCCTCCTCCTCCCAAGCAAACTGTCTGGTAGGAAAGGTTGCCCTGTGCCCTAGCAGTACGACCCCTGTGAGCTTCCAGACATGTGGCACTGGGGAGGGGGTTGAAAAAGACTTCCAGTTCTTTTGCCTGATTGGCTAGAGCAGGTTGCAGTTAGCTCATTTAAACGCTGCTCATGCGGGCCCGTTAGATGGTGCATGCCAGCCTGTTGAGCCATCTGCATGAAGTGTGTATCTGGGAAGCAATTGCCCCAAACCATTTTTCTAATTTTAGCCTCTTCACCCACATGAGGCAATAAATTTTAAGCCTTGCCAAGACTAAATGCATGACAGCTGAGTAGTAAAGAAGGTCAGTTCTAAGGTCTGGGCCCTGCAACAGGCAATCTGTCTGTCAGCAGCAGTGTTTTGTTTGAATTTCCCCTGAAAACTGCATCTCATATGCTCATGGTCAACTGTCAATTCACCATATATTCGGTAGCAATGCGTCTAGTACTTTTGATACATAAAATTTTCCCCCCAAATAACAATCACAAATACTTTTACATACGCCAATATAGCATTTCCCCTAAATATTGTCTACATTAATGGAAATTTTCACATTATTAAATTTCTAGTTCCTGAATATAAAACAAGAGCGTGGCAGCGGCCCACCGATACCTTAAATGGCTCAAGACCGGTACTTTGTATCGGGAATCACACATCACTAATGAAAAATAAGATTCTGGAACAACACCAAGTGTTTGTTAGGTGTAACATAGGGAGGAGTTTTTGTCACACGTTAATCTACCTATTTTTTTTTTCTATTTTTTCCACAGTTTTTTGTCCTTCAACTACTTCTATATTTCTCAATCGATTCAAACCATTCCACTTCAACATGTTCCAAAAATCCACGCTTCATTGGCTATTACTTTTCTCATTCCAAACATTCACAGTTTTCTCACAATTCAACAATTTTTGCCCCCAAAATCCCTTTTCATTTCGAATGAGACATTCAACAATTCACCTGTATTTGAAATACAAAATGTTTCGCTCATTCACAAAATTTCTTTGGGTGAGGATTTGGTGTTAGGGTTTCTATCGTTTCTATAAATTTAGTATTGTTTCAATTCAAAATTCAAAACATTCACCTCATTCAATTAAAATGCAATCTGATATATGTCTAGCGTGTTTTTTTTTGTTTAGTAAGTAAATAAGTAAGTAAGTACCTTCATTTGTATAGCACCTTTCAAAGACAGAAGGTAAATTCAGCATTTCCGCATTCACACACAATTTCTCCAGAAATTGCTTATCTAGTATCCAGTGATATTTTCTTTGATTGTTACATGGTCTTAAAAAGCTTGGAAATGAGAGTGGCCACACACATTCAATAATCCTCAAAGTCTTATTTCTATTGTTCCTGTTGGTAATTTTGCCTCGACTCTTGGGACATCTGGCACTATGTGTGCGTTTGGGTGGGGGCACTCAGCTGCCCTTAGGGTGGGAGGTGAGTGATGGGGCCAACAAAGAACATGTGTGTGCAGGCTGAGGGGGTGTCATTGTGGAGAGAAAGGGAAGTGGAGTATCCAAAAAGAGTAGGCAGATAATTGATTGGTAGAAGTATGTGTGCTTGTGTGCGTGCGCGTGCGCGTGCGTGCACTGCAAGCAACTAAACAGCCTCTGGAAGGGTGAGAGAAGAAGAAAGGACAGGACACCCATGGACAGGAGTGTAGCCAGAGAAAGGGGCTGTGAAGATTGGAAGAGAGTTGGAAAGAGGTGAGGGACACATCAGTCAGCACTCGTCAGGGTTAAGGAGGAGCAACTACCTGCCTGTCAGGCTGATTGTTCATACCTATGCATCAGGGGATACGCGTCCCAGTTTATGAAAGATGGCGGGCGTTCAGTATGTGGGCCACTTAACAGAAATGGCTGCCTGTGGAACAGGGCCAGGATTGGATTGTATGCAGATCCCACCATCTCCTTTCAGTCAAGATGCTTGTTCCCACGCCGTTTTCGGTGTAATCCATATTTCACCCTCTCTGTATGCAGTTTGGCACACTACATGCATTTATTTAACATTAATAAATTCCCACAACATAACACCATGCATTGAAAAGCCCAATCATGAAGCCTTGTCAGTAATTACAACTTGCGTAGCCTGAGCCCCTTTTCAAACAGCATGCTGCCTCATCTTTCACTGAAATGGAAACAAAGCCTGCATACTCTAGTCTGGATGCACAAATTACAGTGGACCAGTGGTGCATAAAAGAGAGAAGATGGGTAGAATCCACCAGAGGCAAAATGCATTGAAGATCCTCTCACTTTTTCGCTGTGCATCTCATAGCCGGGAAGAAAATGTTTGTGAAGCGTATCGCAGTAGAACGCATAAAAACCTTCTCTGTGCTTGCAAAGAGAGAAGGTGACATTTGTATGGAAATGGTGACAGGAAGTATCCATACTTTAGCAACTAACGGGAAACAACTGACCTCTTCGTATTTACTTTTGTTGTAAGGTGAACATTGAGCTGTTTCTCTTATATTATCATGCTGACAAGACTGCATTTAACACACTGTATGTGCTTGTGATTATGTCACTTTACGATTTTTGGACACAAAAGTGGAACATTTTAAAACTAAGTGATTGTATTTCTTAACTGACTTTGCTGAGTTTTTTTTTTTTTTTTTTTATTTAGCATTAGCTAAGGTGATAACACAACCACATACACTAATAATTAAATTTGTAATAAATAGTTCCTGGTGATAATTTATTTTCTATTCAAATTTCAGCGAATTTGTAGTGTCCCAGTTTTTTTCTTTTGAAAATCTGGTCAAAGTTAGCATTTACTTTGTAATGCACATGATAGTAGTACTGTAGTATAGTATCACCTGGTGAGTCATGATTTTTTCTTTCAAGAGTCAGACAAACTTGTTTGATTGTCGATTCTGTACACAATGTGTTCCCTACCCTCAATTTTGGGTATTTTGAATAAAACCATGTGCTCTCAAACAATTAGTGAATAGTGAATACTGAATACTGCAGTTGGCTGGCAACCAGTCCAGGGTGTACCGTGCCTACTGCCAAAGCCAGCTGAGGTAGGCTCCAGCACCCCCCGAGACCCTTGTGAGGAATAAGCGGTCAAGAAAATTGATGAATAGTGAGTACTATTTTACTATAAATATGTACATATTCTACATTCCATATCTAAAATGTGATATCTGATTTTATTTTATTTTCCCAGATTATGAAATCCAAACAATTTGGCAGAAAAGTATGTCAACTGACAGAAGTTTAAAGCTACTATATGGAGGATTTAAAATTTCAAATCGCTACTGCCACCTGTGGACAAAAACAAACTGCATGCTCGTACACGCTGCACGCACTCGTACATGCACAACGTCATTACTGAAGACTCAGAGGCTCCACTCTTCAAATCCAATTAACTGTATTTTCATATGTATTTTCAGAGGTAAGAAGTTTTAATAAAGTTATACAAAGCTGGCCACTTCTGTCAATCATCAATTCACGAAATGAGACTCTTCCCATGAAACAATTGACGTCCACAGGACGTGCAGATCATTGGTCGGTCGAAGACCAGTTCTGTGCTGCACTCCAAAACGACATGCAAATTCCGTCAATTAATTGGACCTCATTCCGACATCGATATGCAGTTAGATATTGTAGTCATCACACTCGACGGACGTCAACCTGATTCTAGTCATTATTAGTGTATGTCGCCCCCAGGCTAGCGTCATTGTGCATGAGCCGAAAGGTGGGCTGTCATTTATGGAAATTGACGATTGTGAAAAACATATAGATCCATTCACTGCTTAGTGTGATACAGCTGTGAATGTTATCGACATTCAGTAGTAACATTCAGCTAGCGTGATGTAGCTACAATCGGCTATCGTCATGGAGGAAAATAACTAGAGCTGTCAAACGATTCAATTTTTTAATCAGATTAATCACATCTTAGAATTTTGATTAATCATGATTAATCACTGACTTAAAAAGGCTTTTTTTCCCAACATATTTTGTCCGCTAAATTTGAAGCGCGCCTGTTATGTGTTCATTTTTTCGACATTTAATGTTATGAGGACGTCTTCAAAAATTTATATCCACTGCACACGCTCATCCTGCTTTTTCTAATCAATTAATTATTTGCATTAAAAATGACCTACGGCATATGTAAACATTTATTAAATGCTTTACTTTAATGCATGTAGTTATGTTTATTGCTCAAACTCCAACAACTACCTTTAATGTAACCATCCGCTGGCGGCTAAAAAGGATCATCTGCAGTCAAAATGAATAGTGTGATTAATCTGTGGTAATACAATGATTGATGCGATAATTTTTTTGTGATTAATTAATTAGTTAACGCTTTAACTTTGACAGCACTAAAAATAACACAACATTTAGCCTGATTGAAACGCTGCGGAATGGAACGTCTGTTCTTCATAAAGTCATTCTTTTCTATTTCATCATTTCTTGCCGCCCCTTTCACGCTAAATGTTGCCGTCTACCTCACATTCACCCCTAGTTACGACCGAGAAGTGGTCGATCTTGAGGTTACTGCTAACTGAAAACAACATTTTTTTTTTATTTTTTATTTTTTTTATTCTAAATGTCAAGATACTCGCTTCTTACCTTTGGAGTAGAAAGCAAGCCGGTTGTGCATCACGTTTCTAATCCAAGTCCAATCTCAACTCTCTCCACCGCTGAAATGTCAAACTCATGTTTACTCTCGTTCTTGCCCGGCGTCGGTCACTATCAAGTTGAGATTTTTTCGTGGCGCTTGACATTGTTTTCATTTTTTTTTACCTTTCCGCGGAGTAACTGTGTCTGGGACACGCTAGATGCAGACAGTGGTTTCTTTTAGACTCCATTGCAGCGAAACGCTGTACTAGTTCCGACTTGACGACTCCAGGAAACAGTGAACGAGAACGCGCATGATGTCACATCCGCAGACAGAGGGCGGGAAATTTGAACGATTGTGACCGGATGCTTCCTGAAAAAATTGTCCAGAGGCTTGTAGGAGTACCCATTGTGAACAGCTAAGATGTTGATCTACTAATTTAGAATATGTTTTAGTCATAAATGGTTAAATAAAAAGGCTATTGTTCAGATATTTTGGGGGAAATCCTCCATATAATAGCTTTAATAAAAAGCTAACCTGTAAAAGTAAAGTGCTGGGGACTATAGGAATCAGAGACAGGGCGAAATAAGCAACACCAGGAGGGGAGACAACCTATGTCTGTTTCCATTCCTTTGTTTGGATTTTAATTTAATGGTAAAATAAAATAAAACCATTATGCAATACTTTGTTTGTGTCAAACTGTCATACATACCAAAGTGGTTTATATTGCTATAAAATGTTCTAATTAATTTTGGCAGCATAATAGGAAAATATAATTATACAGCTACTAACTAGTGTCATTGTCCTGGTTTGGCTGCGGATGTTTGATCAGGTGGTCAATTGACACTCAGGACCACTAACTTGCCTCAAAATCTCTTTTTAGGAAAATGTCCTCTGTATTGTTATGGGCTCTAATCAACCCCCTGCTGCAACCCAGTTAAATCAGCACTATGGCCTCATCGATCCATTGTGGATGTCCCAGTTAGTATATGAAAAGCGGAGGAGTTGGGCATTAATATGTAGATAGAGTTGACAAAAATAATTTTGACTTATAGTATAAGAAAATAATAGAGTTAATCAGAATAATACTGTATTTTTAATTACAATTTAAAGCAAGCCAAAGATTCTGTCTGGTATAACAATCTTCCACACAAAGAAGTAGGTTTTGACGCTAACACGATCACACACATGCACACGCACACACATCCTTTGACAAATATATCGAAACATGGGGTCAGACAGGAACACCAAAGTAGGTCTGTTTTATAAATGGAGGTGGCCTACAATTTCCTTTGGCCTTGGATGAGTGCAGTACAGAAACAGCGAAAGGAGGCAGGAGGGCGTTTGAGGTTTCAGTTGAAAATCAGGAGGAAGACAGTGAGCAGAGGGTCCCCATTTTCATGGAGATAAAGGAGCACTAATGCATTTGAACTAGTGCCCTGAAGGGATGCACCATAAGCGCAAAATAGGAGGGAGCAGATTGGCTTTAGTGATTTTTTTTTTTTAACTACAGCCAAACTGTCATTTATATGCGCAGGGGTGCTCCCGATTTTGCAATCACCAAAAGGGCCAAGGCCACACTTTCCAGCTGCCACTGGTGAGGCCTGTGCCAGGGCTCGGAGGGGGATTTGATGCCAGATGAGATGTGCCCAACTGGCCGGGCTAAAACCGCTCCTCCATTCAAACAAGATCTGTTATTTTGCCAATCTATCCCACACATATAAGTTATCTTGTTAGCTTATTACCAGATGTGTTTGTGTTTTGATTGGAGGATAAGCATTAGTGCTATTGTAGTGCCCACACAGTCTGGGCAATTCTACCCCATTTTCTTATATACGAATTAGCTTCCATATGCGGTTTGTATCTCAGACTTATTGTGGTATACTTGATATGTACTCATTTATTGACAAATGATTTACGACATGCAGAGTGTGTGCATTTTTCACACTAAAAAGAGACATTTTGGTCATTGTGTTGGTCATTGACAAAGCCAGTATATTTGGAAATACTCAGGAATCTTAGTTTGCCCAAAGCTTACAAGTGCACACCCTATCTATCACTTTTACAACGTGTCGCTTTACCACACCGAGAGACCAACAGCTGCCTGTGGCATGTACCCCTGTGTGAAGGTAATGGTCTGGCCTCCAGGCTGTGAGCCTATCAAGTTGATAATGAAGTGTCGTCGTCTATTGTAAATCACAGTTGGGTCTTGTTTGGCTGGCGCCTTTGGGAGACTTACATGGAATAGCATGTGTTACATGGGAGAGTGTGGAACTGAAGATGGAATGAAGTAAGAGAATAAAAGCATCTCCCTACTTGATGGATTGTAGGATTTGGAGTCTGTTTTATAGGGGATCTGAATATTAAAATGACTGTGGTGACATTTATGATCAGTAGAACGCAATTATTCATGTTTTATCGCTTCATTGTGGCATTATCGTGTGTAGATGAACATAGGAGGAGGGGAAACTGGATTTTGCTGCAATGTAAACTGTTCTTTTTATGGGGGGAAACATTGTCATGACATGATTGTTAAATATACGAAAAATATGGTGAGTGGTGGAAGTGTGGGAGCTGTGGATGCAAGAATTGGAAAAATATGTACAGGAAAATTGTGCTGAAAGCAGAGGTAGGTTTTGTTGCATCCTGTAGCGGTGAGTTTAACACATCAGATTTTGATTTTTAAAGATAGCATTTCCCGATGCAGATCCGAGATTAGAGTCAAACCGAGGTGTGTTATTTATACTGTACTGGATAAAAGATTAAAACTCAGGGTCTGTCTTTGAACCTTAGTTTTTTCTTACAACCCAACCCACATTCCCCACTCTTTTTTTTTTTTTTAGAAGAACTCAGCGAACATAAAACAAGTTTAGGGAAACGCGGTCAGGATTTATCTGTGACTTAAGATGTTTGTGTTTACATTTGTGTATTTTTGGACTACTGACATCTTGCAGGATCTATGTGGATGTCCACTTAAGGATGTCTGCAGATGAGGCTTCAGCCGCTTCACGGTGATCGTGGCTTCTCTTTTGTCAATGAGATGAACTCCAGACATCCTCAGCGGTGTGTGGAGTCATACTTTTATATGTTAAATATTCCGGACTCGATCTCACAGCCTCTGCAATGGGAGGCGCACATGCTCACCAGTCAGTCACCATGCCTCTAATAAACCAAAGACAGATAATGTTAAAGAAAGCCCTTTTGTTTAGTTCTGGAAAACTAAACAGTCACTCTGCAATAGAGACTCAAATTACAAAATAAAATACAAACAACTTTCCCTGAATTTAGGATTCATAATAATAAAAAAAAAAAAAGACAACTTCAAGTTTCAGTCTTTGTTAAAACAAATTGAAATGAAAAATTATACAGGTTAATTGTTAAGTGTTAAGCAAGACACTGTATAAGTTGGAACCTGAATAATAATCATTATATTATTATTATTATTATTATTATTATTATTATTAATAGTTCTATGTTTCCTGGATGGCTGTAAGCAGGAATAATAATTCAATAATAATTAAATTAATTAAATTAATAATTTAATGAATTAAAAGCACACTAATAAATTGCTTTAGTGTACATACGTAGTGTAATTAGTGTAATAGTGTGCATTATAACGTGCATTAAGCATTTAAACATGTCAAATTATAGAAATTTCTCTCTTCTGAGTACAATTGACTTGTTTTTAGCACTTCTTCTTTTGAGTAAATCTGATTTCTTAATTTAATTTAAAATGTATTTCAACATTTGCATTTTGCACACATTACACAGAAAAAACAAGTAGCGTATTGAAGTATATCTAATGTTTTTAATTAACTGAATAACTGAAAACACTAGTGAATATAATTATGAAATCAAGGTAATATTTACAAGGGCAAAAAGTTATTTTTATCAGAACATGAGAGATGTGTGCAGTACAGCTGGGAGATAGATTTCACTCTCTTCTCTGCTATGCTATTTTTTTGTGTGTGTGTCCTGGCAAACCTGTACTTTTCCCTGTTTCACAAGCTTGTAAACATGGGCATAGTATTGTGTGAGGGTGCTCAAACATTTAGTGTACATTAGGGGTGTTAAAAAAAAAAAAATCGATTCGGCGATATATCGCGATACTACATCGCGCGATTCTCGAATCGATTCAATAATCGGCAGAATCGATTTTTTTTTTTTTTTTTTTTTTTTTTTTTTTTTTTTTTTTTTAGGATTTACACCTTGAGCATGGAAGAATGTTATATGAACGGCACATTAAGCCTTAATATTTTTATTTTAATGCTGTTCAAATATGAAACAGATTACAACCTCTATAAGACTGAAATTTCAGATAAATAAATAATACATTTTCATATAAATCTTACACTCTACAAGCTTACTGATTAGTATTTTCTAAATATGAAAAAAAAATCGCAACAATCGACTTATAAATTCGTATCGGGATTAATCGGTATCGAATCGTGACCATTCGTATCGGGATTAATCGGTATCGAATCGAATCGTGACCTGTGAATCGTGATACGAATCGAATCGTCAGGTACTAGGCAATTCACACCCCTAGTAAATGTACATTGTTTTGTGGGCTTGGTGAAGGTCAAAGTCTCCCGCTGTCTGATATTTGAGAGTCAATTACAGTGTTGTTTAGCCAGCAGTTAAAGTGAAGTCATGAGGACTTAGAGGCCAAAGTCACCTTCACGACAGGACTTGTTGGGGGCTGTACAATCATGAGCTAGGGCTAGCAGATGATAACAGGAGAACATGGTGGGCTACGGCTCAGACAGAAGAAACTATTTAAAATCGATTTTTTTTTTAATTGAATCGATTCGAGAATTGCGCGATGTAGTATCGCGATATATCGCCGAATCGATTTTTTTTAACACCCCTAACATTTACATTTTTGACGCTGCAGATTGTATCTGAAACACCTAAGATGCGTTCAAGAGTTCAAATCATTGCCTACCTGCATCTTAATGCGTTCCAGAATAAACCCACTTCAAACAACCAATTTCCACTTTGACTTGGCGTGTGTGAGATATTTTTACTCAGAGTTTGTGATCTCGCTTGATCTGAGTTGGTGTAGGTTATTAGATGAGGCGACTGCATACGCTTGACCTGCTGGCGTGAGCTCAAAACCGTCAACTGAGGTTTGGATGAATGGAGAATAATGTATGCATGTATGCATACGCTACAGGCATTGTTTTTATTTTATTTTGGAGGGAGAAAGGTGAATACAGAGATTCTTTGGTGTCCGAGGTTGCCATGTCAAGTGGAATGTTAGAGTGGAGATCGCTTGAGCCTACGTGGGAATGAAGAATGCTAGTGAAAAGATGTCGAGAAATGGACAATCAAGATAGCCTCTCAACAATTCTGATACTATCAACCTGAATACTCTGAAGCAATTTTTAGGTGTTCTGGTCTCGGGGCCGCTGCTCACATTTCTTATCAAGACATCAATATAATGGAGTCACTTTACTTGTTGCAGTTGTCCTCTGCATTTGAATGTGATGAGATTTAGCTTAGAGCTGTTCTCTTCTATAAAGACATTAAAGAGAAATGGCCTTACTTTCCTTCACTATCTTAGACTGCCACCCTTGATGTAACAATAGAGTGAAAAGCTCTACAGCTGCATAACTTTTTTTTTTTTTTTTTAAATCTCATGGATTTCTTTTGCGGGATTACCCTCAGCCACCATATTGTCTTGGCTGCAGTTGTTGCCTTTTGATGACCTCTGTTGGGGCTTGAAATAGGCCAAAGGCAACAGATGGAAATGTCCTGAGCTGAGAAAGTTGACAGGTGATCTGAGGTGCAATGTGCAGATGAAGCGAGACTTGATTTCGTCCGGCTTGCACCTGATTTAAAGGTTGCTTTGAAATATCCAGCCTCTTCCATTTTGTTTAAACTTCAAACACGGTAACATACATAGCACAGTATCATTCGCATTTACTTTTTGGGATCATTTATCATTTTCCTTGTTGGTGTCATGCTGTTTTTTTCTCTGTTGACACTTAAGTGAATCATATTCTCTTGGGGTTTCATCTTTTAGTGGCACCAGACTCATCACCTGGCACGCCACACAAATGTGCATGACACTTTTTTGAAGCTAACTTTGTTGTCTGCATTCGTGCCAGCACTTGTCAGTGCAGTTTCCGTTTGACATGGTGTGCCAATATAGTGCTTTGACTCTCTTCTTGTCGCTCCTCTCACAAATTGCCATAGCAACTTTTTTAAGTCACGCACAATGTGCAATATAGCTTGATGATGCACAGTGTGGATCAATCCAAGCATTGAGAATGTAGTCTGACTTACAGGCAGTGCCTGTCACCTGATACTGTCATCCCATCCTTTATTTGTCATCTTTGATTAACACAGCAAGATGCAGTTTTGGCAAATAGACTGTACTATGTCGAACAGTCCCTTTTGAGAGGACCCCTTGATTTGATTAAAAACCCTTTACATAGCACAAAGAGCACACCTGTGTACAAGTTCAAATCTATCTTTTCCGGGTTTGCGCGG
The DNA here is from genome assembly GCF_051991245.1 of Festucalex cinctus. NCBI lineage: Eukaryota > Metazoa > Chordata > Actinopteri > Syngnathiformes > Syngnathidae > Festucalex > Festucalex cinctus. The sequence goes on from NC_135420.1 coordinate 12,849,286, forward strand.
GTGTAGAAGTGACTAGTAGACCTGCAGCAGATTAAGATATTGAGTTTGAATTTGCCCTCTGTTGCCAGACGTCCGGATTTAGGAAGACATTCCTAATTTTCAGTGATGTGTCCTGCGTCCTGTGCAACCCTAAACCGGATGATAATTTGTCCTGCTTTTGAGCCGCTTTGAGTTGATGTGACCCAACATCAGCCCCGCCCCCACCCCACGTTTGTCAACTGATCTGGGATTGGTCAAGAGTGAGTTTAAAATCTCGTGTAGGTCTACCATTGGTTCAATAAATGTAAACAAAGCTCCACGTGCGCTAGCAAAAAGAAGAGAACCATTTAGAGATCCTGGATGGAAGCTATTGTCTAATGAATTTTCAAAGCCTTGACTTGAAAATACTCAACACTGTCCACACATTTTTCGTTGTTGCACAAGCTGTGTGCCTTAAAGGCACATGGGTGATGATAGCAGTGTGAATCTTTTTCAAACCATGTGTTACTGATAAACTGTAGTGAGACATAAGAAGTAAAATGTAAGTAAAATGGTGTGAAATGTTCCAAAACCTTGAAGGGGAGCTAAACAAAAGATATCAAAACTTTTAAATATGTATGTCTTCGTCATCAGTGGCTATTTACATAAATCTTCAGTCTTTTTTTTTCTTAAAAAAACAAAACAAATAAGCATTTAAAACATTTCATGTACTAGCTTATGAGGGCTGCCATTTTAAATTCTTTTCGTTCTTGCGAGAGTGCAAATTCGAGATAATTTGATGCATATTCGCCAGTTGCGACTTACTTTCTAGTTTTTCACTAAGAAAACCATACAGTTAAACAATAAAATATTGGAAAAATCACTACGTTTCAGGAAAAAAAAAAACTTGCCTGAGTTACCAAACACCGCATAGTTCCAGTTTGTATTTTATTGCAATCATAGACCGTTGCACACCAATATCGACACAAAATCACTCCAAAATTATGTCCAATTGCTAAGTGCTTTGGGCTGGCAGTTAATACATTGTGATGGATTAGAGCCATTGGTGATGGGTGAATAAATAAAACGACAAGCAACTTGCTAAGTGGGAATGAAGCTGACACTTACCTTGATAGAGCTGTGGTGACCAAACATCCTCTTTTGCCAGCACGTCTACTTTTATACATCCCGTATGGACGTCTGGGGCGTTTGTTTAAATTCATCATGTGCGGTTTTCATTGCGCGACAAGTGGGAGGTAGAGTGCACAGTGTTGTTACCGTGACTGGTACACTATGTTGATCAAAAGGGATGTAAGGAGTTTTGTGTGCCTGTGTTGTTTTTATTATATATTTAAAACTGTTTTTTTTTTTAAAGAAATAAGTAGGTTAGATTTTTACGTACCTCACTACCTGAGCATTCAAAAACGGTATTGAGCTGTGCCGGTGGCCCAGAATTTTAGCGCTCTGCAGTCGCACTTCGCAGGCCTGCACCGCTCCCTATTCCCTTATGTTAATTATCCTGTTTAATTCTTATTCCACTAACACAATATCAATTCAGAGCACTATGTTTTAAATAGTGCTGGCAGATACAAATCATTTTTGGCTTTAGTTCCCCTTAGGCACATTTTATATCATGCCCTAGCTGAAGTAATGTGGCCAGTATTATGCACGTTAAATTTGAACGAGCACTTGACAGAACTCTAAAGAGTGACTGTAGTTAAAACGGCCCCCATGAAATGCGACTTTTCAAAAATTATTTGATCTGCTTATGTTAATACAAATTGACGAAAAAGTTTTGCCTGAAGCATCGGCTCTATATTATGCATAGTTGCAAAGTCAGCATGTAAACAATTTATACTCACAAAGTAATGTCTTATGATAAATCTAATCAACCGTAAATATGCAGAAAAAACATTTCCCAGCACAAGCAAATTACTTGCTTTTAGATGTGAACGCATGTGAATGAAGGCAGGGACTGCCAGAGATAAATAACATTATACTGTAGTGTATGGTAACAGCTTTAAGGGCTGGGCAGAGAAAAACACATTTAACGAAGAGGCCTCTGTGTTCCTTAATGTCATCTTATGTTCCCGCAAAAATGCCAGAAATGTCAGTCGGGGTTTGCAAATTCAGGATAAATTTGTTTTTAGATTTTATCCCCTCGAGTTATGATGTTTTAATTTGGCTCCAAACCTCAAGTTGCGAAATTCTTGTAGGCCACTACAGCATAAACAAAGCTATTTAGCATAATTGCACCTTTGGAGTAGGCTTTCTCTTCAAGACAAGGTATTGATTTTCCTTCCTTCCCATTCTACTCTGTTTTTTTTTTTTTTTTTTTTTCATGGCTTATTTTTTTCCACATTCCTGGAACAGAGTCCACAAGGCCCACTCTGCTTTCTCTCCATTTGCCCAGCTCTCCCTCATCACACTCTGTTTCATGGTACTCAACTGGAAAAATGACAACATGAATACAATTTGATTTCTGTAGACAAAACAAGGCTCACCTGAATGGCACAGATGTCTGTCTTTTGACTCAATGTTGAATCTACTGAAGCCAGCGCTCAGCAAGCTTTGGGGGGAAATGAGAGGAACATGCGATGCAAGCCAAACAATTTGTAACATGTACAAATGCTGTTTTTCGCTTGCTGGGCAAGCTTGATGCATACATTGCTAGAGGACACCATTCAATATAAAATAATGAGGAACATTTTGAGGTTCTTATACAGTATTTGTAGGTTTCAAGCTGTTTTTTCTCAGAACTCATCTCGATTCCAAAACAATTTGTTGTTTGATCTTTTGAAGAATAATGATTAATCAGATAAACATGATGTCTTATTGCTTCAACTCATAACTGATACATTTTAAAAGAGATAATTAGTGTAGTTTTTTCACTGATGTACAGATCATTAAGTGTTGTCTGTTATTAAAGTTTGAGTCTGTTAATTTTATTTTTGGTAAAATGTTTGTCTTCTTGTAGTATCGGAAGTGAATGATCTTCTTGTGGTTTAAAATTGGAGTAGATTCTACTTTAATTGTTATAGATGACTGTGACTGTGAGCTCTCAATTAGCTACATGTTGACTTAGCCATGTTGACTTAATTTCACAATCATACATGTGATGACGAGGTGTTACGCTGCATTCGAGGATGGTCGGAAGTCAGACTTTTCTGAGTACAAACCAGGAAGTGTGTACGGGTACGCCCCCTTGAACTCGGAAATTCCACTTGCGAAGTCGGAAAAAAAGAAGGACCCCCACGACTTCACAGACGGACTACAAGTGACGTCAATCTACACTCTCGCCCGTTTGGAAACACAGACCATGAATGGTAAAACACAATTTACTTGAGTATAAAACCAGATAGCTTTCTTCATTCATAAATATTCAACATAACTTCACGTAACCCGCTATCTTCCGGCATGAAATTATACGGTCAACTACTAAACTGTCTGAAATGCTTATGAAATAAGATAAAAATGAAGCTAAATTACGAGGAGGTAAGTTTGCTAGAGATCAAAAATGAGTTCTAATAACCAAAATAAAAAAAACAATTTACCACTATCCGCCATTTTGGTTGTTTTCTTTCGCCTCAAACGCTTTCAGGTCGGAACTGGGAAAAAACAACTTGGATATTGGATATATACGACTTCCAACCATCCTCGAATGCAGCATTAGACCATCATAACTCCATCATAAGTTAGAATAACATAATATATGAAAAGCATATAAAATGATGCCTATAGTGATGAGTTGTGCATTACAGTTGGGTCCGTAGCAGCAAAATGATACTGCAAGATATTGATATTGTGCTCCACAATGATGAGGTTATTCAATATCGACTACAGTATTTAGTCATGACTGACCTGCAGGTGGTCAACTTGTTGTCATCCTAATTTTTCTTTTCAACAATTGATGTTTCGTTGGACCATCTGCTACATTGTGCTATATTGTGACATTCATACTATTTATAATTGATCCAGTACATAGAATAAACTTTTTTTTGACCAGTGGGAGGGAAATGTAGTATCCTCTTTGCAGTAATAATGGCTGTCTATAAGATTCCATAGTGTTTCCATGGGGTCCACATAGTTGAGATGCTTTCAAACATTAACATGAGACACCACATGTAATGTATGTGACCGCTTTACATTGTGCTGACTTTGCATAACAGGACACGGAAGAGTTAAATCCCTCCAGTGTTTGGACTGACTGATTCAGACATTTGCGGTCTCACATGCAGCTTTTCTGGGTAATGTCCAGTTGAGCTTCGCAGGACTTGAATGAATGGGGCTATTCAGAGCGGGGTGTGGTTCTCCCAAATTTGAGAACACAGACAGAGTACTCTACACCCAACCGTATTTTTACAGTATAAATAGCCTCTCACAGATGTTCGTGTTTATAGGGGTCTCATCAGCTCCAATTCAGACCTCCCTTTGAGCAGCTGCACACACACACATCACACACACACAATTTGGATAAGGAAAGAGTTATCAACAAGCAGATTAAAGTCTTTTCATTTTTGAGAAACCTAACCACAATCGTATTTCATCTCGTCTTTATCCATCCCCGCAAACCTTCTCTCGTCTTACGTTCGAGAATATAATATTCATCTCATAAGCTCTTAACTGAAGAGGTCTCAAAATGAAGTATGAACCTTTCCTCACCTGCTCTGCATGACAGATAATGTTAAATCAGCATCTCCCATTCTGCACACCACACATCAGACCTCCTTTTCTTACGGTTTTTCTTCGTTTTGTGCTTGCTGTTTTATCTGACTCATCGACAAAATATTAATCCATTAGTAAAATAATCGTTATTTGCAGCGTCCGTATTGTTTGATAAATGATTGACAGGTTACATTTGAGTCGTTTATGACCATGTATTTCTAATTTAAATTGAATTTGTTTGTATTACTTTCAGTTTTAAAAGACAAAGGCTTTACAATGAGGAAAAAGGGTTTGGTTGTTTTTTTCCCAATGCCAATTTATATTTTAGAGTGAGCCTATCATTTCACTGGCAAATACAAACCCTTCTTTTGGAAAGAAATGAAACTGGGCTAAGGACGGGCTGCTCTTGTCTGGCAGTATTTGCACATGCTTCCGCTTATTTAGCTCTTCAGTACTAAACTAATATAGAAATGTATGTTTTCAGTCTTGTGAATTTCAACGAGGCTCAGACGATTACCAAAAGGGGAGGGGTGGCCCTTTAGTAAAGATTGATTTTCGGCTGAGCGAAAGCAGATGCATGAGAGCAAATGAGTTACTGGCGAACACGCTCAGACACACATGCATATACAAACATGCATGTGCAAAATATCAGTAAGCACTCGTCAGCCAGCCTGCTCAGTAACTTGCCCCCAGTCAGACGACTTGAGCGCTCGCCCGTCTTCAGAAGGAAGGTTAATTGAAGGTTATGAATGGGTAGCTGGATACGAGAGGCTTTCAGAGGCGTGTGTTTGGCTTTGTGTGTGTATGTGCGTGTCTGGGTGCACGTGCATGAGTGAGTGTGTCTCTTGGTTGCTTGCCCTGACCTCCCCGCTCCCCATTTCGTCTTCTATTCTCCCTCTGTATGTCCTCATCCAAAGCCCAGTCAAAATGTGCAGCCATGCAGATAGGTACAATCTCATTAATTCAACCCATGGGCAGTACTGCGTTGCGAGCTCTTCCTCTCCTCCCTTTCTCCTTCTCCACATATGCTAATGCCCTCAAAGGTTAATATAATCTGACGCCGGACAGGTAAACTATCTGTGGTTCTATCAACATATCTCACCTGTTATCTCAAGCTGTAGAAAATGCTTGTATATACACACAAAAAAAACAACACACCAACAAAAATATGATCAATAAAACTATTGGTTATGTTATGACTAGGGATGGGCGAGTATGGGGCCGATACCAGCCTTTTTTCAAGTACTCGAGTACTCGTGACACAGACGAGTACAAGCGACCGATGGCAGAGGGGGAAGACGTTAAGTGAGTCCTCCTTGCCTGTAACTGGCGCTAGCTTGCAGCAGTTTTTCACCAAAATTTCACCGGTTTGGAAATACTTCCAAATTGTGAATCTTAAACTAAAAGAGCATTTTTGTGTTTTATTTTGAGCGTTAAGACAATTGAAGAGTGACTGTGCTGTTTTTTTTTGTTTTTGTCAAAATTAAAGGAAATATATTTGTTTAAAAATATCTTTTAGTGATTCTTTTTATTTGTCAAAATGTACTACTGGTATCGGCAGTTGGTATCGGGATCGGTGAGTACTGAGGGTCTGAGTATCGGTATCGGTCTGAAAAAAAGTGGTATCGAACATCCCTAGTTATAACTGTGATTTTGGTTAGGCCATTGAATTGTTATTGAACCTTAGTCAAGGTTTTCTTCGAGGCTGTCTGAATCCATCCCTGCTTTTTGTTTTTACTTTGTATTTTTGTATCTAAAAACTCCTGTGTCTCATCTATGTTTGGGTCTAAATTCCGCACCTCACATTACAATTTGTGACCCTTAAAAACTCATTCACGGCCATCCATTTTAGAAAATTTCAAAATTTTCAATACACACGCGATATTACGTTCAATAATTACATATAAACCGAATCTACCAAATGACAGAATGGACTCCCTACTTTTTGCTTCGCCTGGACTCTGAAACTGTGTTTATTTACTATTAGTATAAAAGGGGGCAATGATGTTATCTACTGGTGGTTGGGCATCAGTAAAGTTGTTTCCAAGTTTGACATATACAGTGGGGTATAATCGGATTCTCCCCCATCCATCCCAGCTCTAAAAAATGTAATTGACAAGTATACTTGTCACAGGCAGTGAATGAGTTAAAATTGCTGCCTCCATTTTTTAGCACAATTTGAACACCATGAAGAGCCATCCAAAACATAGATAAACAGGAACTACTCAGAACTTATTCAAACGAGCAGGCATCCCATTGTGGATCGATACAACTTCACATCAGAGCGCTTTACGACATCTCACTTTCCCCTCCGTTCTAAATAATCCCTGCCTCTCTGTTTCCATGGTAAACAGACAGATGGATCCTTTAATCCTGATCGATTTGTTTGTTTCAGACTCAAATGTCAAGTTGTCATTTGATCCCGGCCCCTCTTCCCTCCTCATTATTGGCTGGGGCTTTCCTCTTTTTAGTCATGATGATGTTGATGATCATGAGAATGCCTCTCCATCACAGCAACATGTTTATTGAAGGGCCCATTATTTGCTTTTGGCACTGCTGTTTGTATGTTGTGCACATATTTGCGCTAAGTCATTTTCTGCTGTGTAGGTGTGCTTTTTGCCATGTCTTAAAGATGCAGCTGCGCGTGTTTATTTTGTGGCCTCCGCAGTTAGTCTGATGGTGCAAAACAGCCGCCATGTTGCTTTGTTGCTTGTCATTCCTCTGCTCGCAGAGAAGTGAAAGGCGGGCCGATGGGGGGTGAAGAATGAAAGGCGTAAGAGCAAACAAGTGCAAAAAATAAAAAATAAGGCAGATGAGTCATTGTACGAAAAAGGGAGGGATGCAGATGGAAAAAAGACACAACAGCGGGGGAACTTTGGGGAAAAACTCAACAAAAACAAGTGGATTGTCAGAGGAATTAAGTGAGGGCATACAGAGTAGCAGGAGTGAATGACAACATGAAAAGAAAAATAGGAAAACAGCCTGTAGTGTGTTTACTGCAACACCGGATCAAACAAAATATGTTTATTGAAAAAAAAAAAAAAAAGAACATTTCTGTTAATGGCTGATTTAAGATTGGGATAAAATGTAATTAATTTCAGATATCACATGACTTTGTGGCTTAGGGATCCCTGCTGTTGACAGCCAAAGCTCAAGTGAACACAAGCAGGATCGATTTGAGGATCAAATGTGTAGAGGCGATAATAATTACATAGTACGGAAACATGTGAAAGAGCTCTTTTCCATCTATGTCCTCTCATAATTACTCAGTATGGAGATTAGTGACATTTTCTTGCTCTGCTTTGTGGAACTGTTGCTCATGTTGATCCACAGGCAACAACATTAGATAATGAAAGGCTGCCAGGGGAAACCAGAGCGATACAGTGGATTCATAGTTGAGATTGACCCGGTATGTTTTGTTTTGTTTCAAGGCCAACACCAAGTATTGATAGTCAATGAAGGCCATTTTTAGTTCTTAATTCATTTTATATGTCATTCATTTTGTATATTCCGGTGGATGAAGTATAGTGATTCACTCACCGTGCGGGGGGTGAGTGGCCATTGTAATTTTTTGCAATGATCGGGTTCTAGTCGTGTTGGTATGCATCACACAGTGTCTGGCGGCCCTAACATGGCAAATTCCCAGGTGAGTTTGTGTAGTTCTCTTCATCACGCAGCAGTCTCAGCCTTTGGAAGCCTGTTGGCAATAGTACAGTTTTTGACACTGGCCGACGCTGTCAGGATCCATGCATACAGCCAGTATTGGTCATTTAGTTATCCGCACCTGCCACTGAACTACGATGATATGAATATTCAGTATGAGGGCAGACTCGGATAAATGTGACAAATTCTAATGGCCTCAAATTCACAAAAAGATGCAACACATACACATACCCTGTTCACATGGTGATAAATGTCCAATATTATGTTTTTGTTTCTGGTTCATTGGTGAGCCAAACTATGAGCTGCTGCCAATGCCCAGGCGGCTCAGGCAGCCTCAAGGGACCTTGTTAGTGTTAAACTCACAATTGCCATAGAGCCGTCTGATATCTGGGGCATGAGGTGTACAACAAATGAAGCGCTCAGGTGCACAAAATCATTCATTCGTATTATTTTGACCTATTATTTATAGGTGAGGTTAAACGTGATGGAACACATTTTTTTATGATGATATGATAACATAAGAACATGAACACATAATAACCCCCAGAACCCCACCCCCCCACCCCCCTCCCAAGCCTCCAATAGGAATAAAAGTACCAAGACGTTAATAAAATTAATACAACATTTAACTAAATAATCAAACGTTAGGGTGACCACATTTTCAAAAATAAAACTCAGGACATCACAGAAAATCTAATATACAATCAATTCACACCAGAAACTCTTTATAAAACATTTCTGGTAACCTGTGATTGTGTTATTACTTTAGCTTATGCTAAATGCTATCTTGGTTAACAGTTCAACACAGATTTAAACACTAGACGGCTCGTCTGCGCTGTGAGCCAATGGGAAGAAACGTAACCACAGGACAGCCATCTTGGGACAGGGCTCCTCAATCACTCATAACATTACAGTCAATGGTACACGGACTTTAAAATGGGTTTAGATTACACAACTCTTCTAAATTTTCAACCGGACTTCATTTTTGTTGTTCAATATGACACATGAGATGACACAAACAACGCTACGTACAAAAATGAAATAAAAAAAAAGATAATGTGTGTAATACCGTATTACAGTCCGTTTTTGAATCTGTCAATAATTCATTGAGTTATGAGTATTTAAGTGAGTAAATCATCCATTTTACCACCGACTACAGGACAGCAAACCAGAGCAGTTGCCCTGTCCAAATATGGCCGACTAGTGGTCACATTGCCGACTGTGTCATGAGACATCTAGTGTTGTTTAGGTTCAACATTGCAATGCATTCACCATTATCCAACTTTTTTATTTGTTCCCGGCAACTGTTGGTAGCTGGCTGTGTCGTTTACCTTGTAGCCCGACATAGTAATATTGAAAACACAGTGAAACACGGCGGTTATATGCAGATGAGAACGCAAAGGTGAATGTGAAAGTCAATAAGAAGGATTAACAGTCAAATTCCTTTTGAATTGGTTTATAGTATGAATCACTACGACAACTGTGTGATTGACATAAACATGGCCCAAACAATTGGCTTGCTGACTGGATTAATAAAAAAGCCCAGATGTCGAGACGGGACCTGCGTAAAAGTGAGACAAAACTATGGGGCTGACGAAATCCACCGGGATTCCGGACAAGAGGCTGCAATCCGGGACTGTCGCGTTTAATCCGTGGCATCTGGTCACCCCGTCAGAGACAGGTTTTTTACTGTGGACTAAATTTTGGTTTTTGGAATCTGCCGGAATGTTTGTCCTTCATTTTAGTGCTGGTGTCTGTAATTTACAACTGGGTTGTTTTGTCAAGAAGTATACTGTATGTGGGTATGCACATATAACTTGTAATAGTGAAAGGCATGCTTTTGTGCACACTCAGTGTACATGAACACAGGAAAGTCACATTCTTACACATGGAGTCTCTAGAGAAGAGAGAGAGGAGGTGGGCCAGGCAGATGGAGCAGCCTGCTTCTTGCTGAGCAGGCTTGATGACAGCTGAGCAGCTTGAGGTGTGCCGGAGCGGCGGGCCATAAACACACACAACATACTCACGCAATCATATATAATAAACACACATCAACATATTAGTTCGCACACATTTCTTCTCGGACAGCTGTCCCAACCCATCCCAGATCCACTTTTCTAGTCCCAGGGGCCCACCTGAAGTGCGTGAATACAAATCTTTGTACGTACACACCTGCATTTGTGCCGACTGATAAGACAATAAGGTCTGCGTCACCCGTTCTCAAGTCCATCACTTGTCATGCTCTATCAATATCAATAAACCACCTTCACTCACAGCACATTCCATCAGGCCTTCATTCAAGCTTTGTTTATGCATAATCAGGCACTGAGCTGTCACCGCTACTGATGGCTTATTGGCTCGCTGTCGTTCAAGCCATTATTTAAAACCATTTCCCGATAGCCACCTGCCTTCATGCTCCCTCTCTCAATTTCCATCACATGTCCCCACTTACCCTTCCCTTGCTACAAATCATGACTCCCCAGTCAGCCTACTCCCTTAGCTGTGATTAAAGCCTTTGGATACCATCCTGCATGCATTTCAAGGCCTTCGGGGCATTTGGAAAAAAAAAAGGCTTCTTTTTTTTCCTTCCTAATAAATAATGAAGGTGATCCAGAAATGCAAATATGCATCGTGATCAAGAAAATAACATGTGCTGAACTCTTATGGGGAAAGTATATAAAGAGGAAAGAAGAAGTGAAGAAAATCGGTTGGTAGGGTGAGTGAAAGGTGCCAAAAAATGAGTGATGTGGCTTCAGTGTCATCTTTATATGCTCCCATAACTACTCACTCAAGAACCGTCTCGCATCTATTATTTGCCCTGGGATTGAGTCATTTAAATACACATACTGGCCTTACGTGGTCTTTGTAAAATTGATTGTTCTTTCGAGGCTAATTGTCACTTAAGCCTTTGTATTGTTCAGCGTTAAATGGCATTACGCTTCTGAAGCAGCCGCACACACCTGCTCATTCAATCTTGCGGCATTTTATCACATCCCACTTTAAAAGATCTGCCAAAGAATGTCGCAAGGTCTTAACCCATCTTTAAATCACAGACAAATGATGCCTGCTGGAGACAAAAGCCTGCCGAAAGTGATGTGCTCTCTTGTGTTCCTTTGTGCCTGCTTATCCCCAGTAATTTGGTTTGAGCTTTTAATTAGAAGCAATTCACAGGATGACAGCTGGTTATTTCAGAATTAGGTCATTTTATAAATTACGCCAATTTAAGATTGATGTAGATTTGTAGAAATCAGCAGAGTCCTTGAGCGATATCAATAGTGATTCAACCTGTTTTGAACCCAAATCATCTATGTTACATGTCTATCATGAAAGTGCTAATATTATTGTTTAGAAGTGTGCACCTGTAACTTTTCAGGCTACGTAGTGTGGTGAATGGCATGAATATAATGTCATTTATTGATGATAGAAAGTTGTCCGTGCGTCCTCGGTATAGATCGGGATATTCCAGTTGATTAAAATTGCCGTGTGTTTACGCAACTAAACAGGTTATCTCGACTGTTTCAAAAATCGGGATTATGACCTTAACCCAAATATTGACTACATGTAAACATAGTCAGTCTGGCTCCCAATGCAAAACTTCCACTGTACTGCAAATCTGTAGTGTCTCTCTTTGGCTTAATCCTTTACCAGCATGGTGACTTTGAACAACAATTATAGTTCCAAAGGTCACTGCTTGTTGGCTGCAGTATTTCCCTGCATTTGCTTCCTGACTTCTTGAGTATACAGACAGCCATGACTGTTACTGGCTCTACGGCCCTGTCTGGGGCTAATATAAAACATCCATCTGGCAATAATAAGTCCATGACCCCCATCTCAGACGTTCCTGCACATCCGTCCCATAGTCTTGAAAGCAGCCTGTTGCACTCATTGCTCAATTAGACTTATCTACTCTGATTGCATTGAAGGAAAATGAATGCAATGTCTGGGTTAGTTTTAGTTGATTGTGGGAAGGGGGTTCACTCCGTTGCTATCTGGGGGTGACCATTTTTTCAGAAAGACAGCACACAAAAAAAGTGACAGCATCATAAATTATTTTTTTCCCCTTACTCTTGTCTGTGCAAAGTGACACAGCACAACAAATAGCACTGGTGTGCCAAAAGGGAAATGGCAAACGTATAGTGAGTCAGTGAGAAAGTAGAAACTCTTAAACCCCTACCCCACTGATACAATCACTTTAAAACAGCATGGGTACATGCAGATGAAAAAAACAACAACAACATATTGAGCGTGTTTCCCCCTATTGCAACTGGACAAATTTTGATTTTAAGTTTTGCACAGAACAAAATATACCAGAGTATACCATACCAAACAGGCATCATGTGTCGTTAAACTTGGTTTTTAATGATATATGTACGTTGTTATATCAGTTCAGATGGAGTGTGAGCAAGCTGTGTCCTGCTGTGAAGGAATGTGTGCTGTTGAAAGAGGGGGAAAAAAAAGAGGATTTCAAGACATCTACCAGATGTCTGACCTCTCACCTTTTCCACGATACCCCACTCAAAACTCCCCGCAACTCCCATCCCTCTGATATTTATCCTCAAGTCACTGGCACTCAAAATAAATGGTCTGTCTCTGCATGGGGGAGTTGTCCGTAGTACTTGTGTTTTATATGCTTGTCTAATAAATCCACATTATATGTTGCATGAGAAAAAGAAAAGAAGGACGATTGCTGGTAGTGTTTGCTGGTGAGAGATGATGATGATGGTCCAAATTCTGCTGCCCCAAAGGAAGGAAAAAAAAAACAAAAAAAACGAAAAAAACAAAAACGTAGGCATTCATTGGGCGTGGGACGATATGGGTAAACCACGATTCAATACTGTGACGATATTTGACTCACGATATTGATAATATCACGATACACGATATTTACGATTTTCGATATATTGTCATAAAAATTTTGCAATATATCACGATATGTGACTGAAAAAGCCAAACAAATGCCCATAAAACGAAAAATGTCCAATTATGCATTTATTGAATGCCAAAACTTTGTACAATGTATAATGTTCTACATTGTGCCTCACTGCCTCTTAGCCTTTTAACTATAAACATTGTAAAGTGAGACAAATTAAAGTGTATAAACATTTATAACAGAACACTGCACAACTGGACACATGACATCGATATCTACTGTTAGTGTATCGATAACTTATTGCAACAGAGAGCGCAACAATATATTGCGATATCGATTTTTTTTCTCCCACCCCTAGTATTCAGACTGACCCATTCTTTTTTTAAGAAAATATACATAAAATACTTTTTAAAATATATAACAATAATATCACACACAATCGACTTGGAACGAGTATACCAGTCAACAACACGGTGCACTCCGTCTCCCATTTGTCACACAGTGTCAGTTAACTTCAATATCCTGATCCTAATTGGTCCATGAAAAACAATGAAAACCGGACATTTTCATAAATTTATAAAACATCCCTGGATGCGCTGACGGGATGTATAAAAGTGGACATGTGCGGGCAAAAGAGGATGTTTGGTCACTCAGTTTTAAAAAACTTTGTATTTATGTTCTTTTTTTTTTTTTTTTAAACTATCCAATCATAGCTCATGTTTGCTGTTTGCAAAATACTTTTAATATGTACAGTAAACATTTCTTGCTCCTATAAAATGAATAATAATAAAAGTCAAACGTACAGTGAATCCCACTATTTGTTTGGATTGGGACCAAGCAAAAAAAAAAAAAACAATCGCAAATATGCTGGTGTTTCTTTGGGTACGGAAGATAGTGATTTAGTGAATTTGGTATTATCACATGACACGCCGTGTGTCCAACCTACTTTTAGAATCACCACTTTATCATTCATTGCCGACTTTACAACGGCCTCTACCCCAATCCATGCCGTTGTCCACAATAGCGGCCTGATGGATACAAATCAACTCTTTGTTGCTGCGGGTGGGAGGAAAACGAGACCAGCTCACAATAGCCTACAGTGTGTTTTCTTCACAACACATTAATGCCAACCCGTCTGCATTATTATCGCCCACGCTAAGCATTGACTAAATGCTGATCAGGTCACACGATGAAGCCTTGTACTTAGATGTTTGGACAAAGGACAGAGCACTTCTTATGTTGTCACGCGGTGATCTGTTACTAAACAGTGAGGCGGGTTGCACAGCAGTCATACACATTTAAAAGCTTCACAAGACAACTGTAGCTAAAGTAACATCCTTTCTCTGGTTTCGCTAACAGTCAAACTTCTGTTTTGGATTCAGTCAAGTTGAAATTATTTTACAAGGAAGCTACTGTGTAGAGATGTGAATGTCCATTGTGACTCCCCCCCCCCACATATTTCGGTTATAGTTTGCCTCTATTTTTAAATGTGTCATCTGATGTCTGTATGTGCCTTATTTTATTTTGGCTGTGTGCCAGCATATGTGGGGAAGCACAGTCAAAGTGGCACTTTTAAGTTACTATAAAAAACAACAAAACAACAGTTGTCTTTCTGGCTTTTAGTGGTAGTGGTGCTGGTATTACAGTTTTGGGTAAACTGACAGGCAGAAAGGCCTAAATCTGGGTTAAAATTACCATCTGTCTCTGTTCTTACAATGTTGGGTGATTGGCAGGAATGCAGATGGTCTCGCTGAGCGCAGCCTGATTTATAGGATGACATGATTATTTTTATTTAGAACTATGAAACCAACATTTTTCATGTTTTTTTTCCCCCTTTGTTTCCAAATTGCGCTGTATTTCGCAGCCTATATTTTTTCTATAAAGTACTGTACAATAAGACAACACTGCAGTTTGTCAAACACTCTTTGTAGTGGACTCCTATTATTGAATTGTTTTGCGTTGGTCAAGAGCACTGCTTTTTTTGGTGTTCATCCCTCCTATTTTGGTCCATAATGGTCAGATTGCTCTCTCTGCAACCGAAATTCAGTCTGATCCTGCTGTTAAGCAGTAAATAGTTTTGCTTGTCAGTAAAATGTCAAACTTTATATAAATCACTGTGGTGAGACTACTTAGAGGTTTTCATGTTCACTGCCTCATTTGGTCCATAATTGCACAACAGTGTAGGTAAATCAAGATACAATGTGAATAAACTGAGCAAATAGTTTGTCCTTGCGTTTAAGCGTGTCTGCACAGATTTATGCCTTGGAGTTTAAATGTGCATGTTTGTATGAATAGAGCTATCTTAGTGTCCCCCCACCCCCTCCTCGAGACAGAACTAATCAAAGTTCTCTCAGGACAAGAGGCGCCGTTTAATTGAATTCTGAAAAGAACCATTGCAGAGGCTCCAGCCTGATTATTATGTTGAATGGAGTGGTAGCTGGGAAAGCAGACAATAATTTGAGTGTTCAGTAGGTAAAAACAACTCATGGGTTTATCTGCTATTGCAGTCTATGGGAGGAAAAAAAGGTATTACAAATGTGTCAACTTTTTGGGAGGGTGTTTTGTCATTTTGGGAAGTAATTTCTCAACACATATACCCCTAAAAAATAAAATAATAATCCATGCCAGAGGATCATTTTCTTCACACTGTCGTCAGCCAAGATTTTCATTTCTCTTCCCTCTCAGTCGCTCCAAATAATCTCATACTCCCTTACCCACTTCCCATTTCCAGAGTGAATATGAGCCATGCTTCCACAGCTGTCCCAACTGCCCTTCAAACACTTCTTTCCCTCTCCTGTGGCAATTTTTAAAGGGCGCTCAAAAAGCCTTGGGCCAGTTGGTGTGATGCTTGTCTGAGTCTTTTGGCAGAAGGCCAGAAGATGATGTCACGCCTACTGCTCCTGCGCACACACATACACATCCAATCCAATCAACTACATCTTTATTGTCAAGGACTGTCTCGCACCTGTCTCACCTCCCCTCTTCAGCTCCCAACTGCTTCAATTCATTACCGTCCCTGTTTATATTATGCCATCCTTCTCTACCTCCCTTCCACTGACTCGCATCGGCCCCGTTTGTTTGCCATCATGGACAATGCTAGCAGTGTCCTTTGACCCGAGTGATGGTCGGCCACGGCTGAAAACGAGGAGAGGCAGAAAGCAAACAGCGTCCGTGTGCGTGAGAGTGTTCATCTTCTCTCGGAGCAAGGTGTCACCCCTTAGTGGTAAACAAAATGGCCGGGCAATAAAGTCTGCATTTAGGAGGCCATGCCTCCCAGATGCCAATCTGTACAACCGCCCGCAGCATGACCCTGATGGCTGCTGGTCTCAGCCTCGTCCAAGGTAGATTTTTGACTTAAAGCCTGTGTTAAGTTGAAGCACAGCTCCATAGTGTACAGTGCACAGTACCATTCCCTGCTAATCACACTAAGACAAAAGCTAAAAGGAAAGCGACAGGCAGTGCCCTGCATATTTTCGTGAGTTCTGTGGTTTCCAATCGTCTGAGTGGGCCACGTGTTATCAAGCGGGTTGGGACGTTGGTGGGTGGAGTGAGACGAAAGTAAGGGGAAAGACACCACACCGGTTAACGATGTTTTGGTGGGATTACAGCCAACAGTTTGTCTCATTAAAGAGTTTGTTGGCTCGGCCTGATTCATTCTGCAATGCTGCAATGCATTTTTTTAAATTGTGCCTGCTCAAAATGCTGACTGGCTATCAACTCAGAGAAACTAGTAGCCACAACGCATGGTGACCAAAACAAGCTTATCTTAGCTTAACATGCTGGTTATCTTTCATTACAACATTCAACTCCAAATTTCTTCACTCTAGTAACATGACAAAAACTTAAAACAGTGAAATAAAATACATTGTACTCGCCAGATATGTTCATTATTTATAGACAAACTGCATCCTCTTTTGCTGATATGAATGGATTCTGTCGGCTTAATTTAATTCATAGGCATTTCAAAGATTGTAAAGTAGTTTAAAAATGTGGTATTTCTGTGCTTTAGAAGGAAAAATTTCAAAAGCAAACTCCCATGTGCCCCACTGTTGTTATATCAAAAGGGTTTCAAACGTCACTACCTGGGAAAAAAAAATATATATTTTCAATTTATTTACCAAAGTTTCCGAATTATCCCAACACCAACAACACTAATTATCCCAAAGACTCCTGCGGGACTAACAAATGGCCAACACAACATATACTGTATACAATATGTGCTGAGGTCATAAATTTGGAAACAGTTAAGGGCAGGGGATTGTGGGAAATCAACTCTCATGAGAGGTTTCCAAGGCTGGGAATTTTGCATTCCTGCAATAAGGTCACGTTGTTGCAGTTCTCCTTGCCCAAACAAATCTTAAAGTCAAAATGAATGCTTATTTGGTGCAAATGCAAGTATTGTTTTTTGCTCGCGCTCTGGTACTACACTGCCATCAATTGCGATTGTGTTCAGCTTTTTCCACATCAGCAAAAACTTTAGAAATCAGCAACCAGCCTACTTGTATGTATTAGTATTTTCTCAAACCTTCATGAAACTAACTCATCATTTAAAATCTTGCTTGTAATGTTCATCTCCAGGTTAGAATCTTTCTGATTTATCACTCCACCTGCTTCATATGAATGTGGAACAGCTCGCCCTTGATATGTTACACTTAAAATGTAAATGCTTCAGACATCCTTCAGCAATGGTTGTTTTTGTTGCGCAAGCTATTCTGCCTCCTGTGGGGCTTCCCTATGCATAGCAGCTAATGACAGGTGTGCCCCATATCAAGTTACTCAGATTTTGCAGGATAGACTGGATGGATCGAAAGGATGATGCTGCGAGGTATACTGGACCATTTACATAATAGTCCTGCAGTTCCATGCAAATTCATGTGATTCCCGACTGCACATCTGCAATGCAAGCATAGTTTAGTATGCATGAGTTTGAAGGAGAAGGAAGCACTGGGAGGAAATGAGGGAGCAGAAAAAAGGAACATGGGGGATTGGAAAGATGACTTTTGATCAGGGAGATATATTTAGAAACCTTATATAGTGGCCCCCCTTTACATGGGAGCTGTGGATTCACATACAGTATATATGTTTTTTTAAAATATATTTGGAGTCCCCCCTCAATTCTTTGCGGAACATGCATATTCCTTGCGGCCTCTCACATGCCCTGGGGCCCTGGGAAAATCTTCCCATTTTACTCGCTAGTTTGCCACCCCTGCCTACTTTTGCGTACTTTTAATGTATCATAGGGTAGTGCACACTGGACTGAAATTTGTCTGTAATTTTCAAACATTCCTATATTTTTCTCCAATATGCTAAGACACAAAGGAAGCTGTGAACTTTCACTATTGTCCTACCACAGAAAGCAAAAGTTGATCTGCTGATCGTCGATCCACATGTATGTACTAAATCCAATCTTATCAGTTCTTTCACATAAATTGGTGGATACGAGTTGTCACAATTAATCGATTAATTGACAAATAAAGCGATTATCAATTTAATCAACAAGTATTTTAACTCGTCTAAACCCAAAAATGTATAAATATGTTTTTAATACTTTGTCCTGCACCCCCAAAAACATATTTATATGTTGTTGTTTTTTTTGTTTTAGTTTTTTGTGTTTTTTTTTAATGCTAGAGCATACTTTGGTACAGCTTCTGATATGAAAAGGACGCTTAAAGCAATGGTAGTTATTACAAAAAACGGTGAGTATGTGGCAGTAGAGTATAAGAGATCAGCCAGGGCCATGTTGCAACAAGCTCTTTTTCCCAGTGTTTTCAACATGTTTGTGAATGATGATGAAGCTTAGTTATATTCTAATGCTAATTGCTGCAAAACGTAAACAGATACAAAATATACATTTCCTGATGAAAGAAGAGACTCTAATCTTTCTTTTGGTAGGTTCCATGTTTTTATAGCAATTGAACAAAATATTCTTTGGGCCTTGCAAAATCAGTCAAAATCCAGTAAAACAGCCGGGAGGGAAAGTGAAAATGGCTGGGAGTGAATGGGTTAATAATCGAGTAATCGTTTGGAATTGTCCAAATCTTCTGAGTTCAGGATAGCAACAGTAATTTTTGCCGATTTCTGCAGTCCTTCATGAAAGAAGAGAGGATTATTTTCTCTATTTAATCAAAATAAGACATTTGCAAACATCTGTTTTTACTTTTGAAAGCAATTAGGGCTGCACGATATTGGAAAAACATGCGATATGCGATATACTTGCTGAACATAGCGATATCGATATTATTGCGATATTTAACATTTACCTAAAGAAATTAAATTTTTATTACCGAATGAAAGAAAAACATTTTTCATGGGGCAAAATAAGCAACCTTCATGTAATCTTAGTTAATTAATTGTAATTATGTCTTGATAATTTTCAACTATTGAATGGCGATGCACATTTTAGTTAGCATCTGACTGGTCAAATTCATATAAAAAGCATGAAATTCCATATAAAACTTATTGCGTGCCTTTGCGATATGCATATTGCAAGGGCCAATATCGCGATATCGCTATTTTTTTTATATATTGTGCAGCCCGAAAAGCAATGACCGAACCGATAAACAATGCTCCTTTTTTGAATCACTATATGAATATGATGACGTTCGAAATAAAAAACAATCACTGGTTGATAAACAGTAATCGGGGGGGGGGATGCTTTTGTAATACATTTTCATGCAAAATTAATATGAATCTGATTAGTTGATTAATCGATTGAATAATCAATCGATTAATTGATTCTAAAAATATTTGAAAATAACAGCACTACAACTTTCCACTGCCCTGTCCCTTTGCCTCATCTCTCAATCTCACTTATCAAGCACATTTGTGTCACTATTGAAATGGGAAATCATCTTTCATCATTTATAGCTTAATTGTGTCAAATTGAGAGTTCCTAGTAACTGTTGACTGCCATCACTCAATGAAAATTAAGCAATCACACTCGCTGTAATTGCTGAAGACTGGCATATGTTTAATGGTCCGTTTTTGGGGCAGGGAAGTGGGCAAGTCGTGGGACCCCTCTTTTCATTGTATCAGGGCTTTGTTTCTATCGCTGTCATTTTAACAAGACATGCTTCCTGTTTGTGGAAACAAAACCCATTTCTGTTCCAGCAAGACTGCGCCCCAGGGTACAAAGAAAGGCTCATCAAACCATGGTTAGATGAGTTTGGTGTGGATGAATGTGAGACTGTTGTCCTCAGCCCCATCAAAAATCTTTGCAATGAGCTCCAGCAGAGTTTGTGATCCAGCTCCTCCCCTGGGTAAACAGTATTGACCTCTGACTACTGTCACCACCTCGCCTTGGAAAATGTTCTTTTCATTACTTATTGGAGGAGACATCTGTTAAAAGCCAAAAAAAAAAACATACTGTGCTTGGTTGCGCAAGAAACAATATTTGCCCGTTTGAAAATCCACAAACTAGTCCAACACTTTGACAGCAGGAAAGTAAATGCATAACTCACAGTGCTTCTCTTAATTGGAGGAGGGACTTCCAGCTGTTTCTGGTATAACGCCACCCAGTAGGTGCAATGTAATGCCACAATTGCAGATAAGACTGACGCCCCACTAGTACAACACTGGTCAGATAATGCTTTTAATGACTTCACAAAAGTACAATTGTGTTTACAAAGGTGAATAATTATCTTCTTTCTCTCGGAGGGTGTCTCAGAATTTCCATAAAGTCTGAAATAACACCCGACAAGTCAATAGGTTTGTCTATTTGTTACTTTTTTGAACAAGAGTCATGAGATAAGTCTGAATTCTCACTAATGACAGCGACATAGTGATGACAATAAATTGTCCACACTTCTGCTCACCTCACAGTGGAGGGGAAAGTGGCTCATTTGCATGACAAGACCACCCCCTCAAAACAGGCTAATTTCAGGCTCCAAAGCCAAAAAAAAAAAAAAAAAAGCTTTAAGTCTTGACTTCCTTGGGCTATTTTGTATGTCAGAAGAAGTACGTCTCAGACATGTTACATCAGGTCCGAAAACAATGCATAGAATATCTTCTTAAAGTCAACATATGTTCTTCCTTATCTCTTCAGTCTTTCTTTTTAGTCGAGCATTGAACCGCAGTGAAGAGAGTCATGCCGAGCCACCGTTAAACTGAATCCCACACACAGCCTTAGGTTATGTTCGGTTTGCACATTCAACAACAATAGGTGTTGTAATTGTGTTGTGAAGTTTGTATAGCTAGCTGAGGTGCAGATAAAAAAGGCATGCCCTAAGGAGAAGACCATAAATCATAACCTTGGCCATCCTCTGTGCACGGATGGAGTAATCTCCCTCAGGCATGGCAAGGTTTCCTCTACCTCCAACATTGTTTACTGCAAGAACAAAAGGCACATCACTCTGTAAGTCACCTAGACAATTGCTCTTGTCATATGTCTGTATTCCCTTTAGTCATTACCAATGACTTCCTTTACCTGCCAGGCAAAGAAAGAGAACTACGAAAACACGGGATGTTGGTCGCGTGTTGGGTTATTGTGTTGAAAGCTAAGCTGGGTTTCTCAAAGACGCCCACTCTTTTCAGGCAGTATTCTGTGTTCCACTGCATTGCTCAAGTATTGAAAGAAAAAAAAAGAAGAAAAAAACATTACATTACATGGTACAAAATTGTTAGTTTCTGTGCCCATACATGGAATTTGATGATCATGCTTTATTAGTGGTGCAGTAGTAATATTTTTTTTGGGACTGGCTGCCAACGAATCCAAGGTGTTGCCCGCCTTTTGGCCATGGTTGTTGTAGTGGTCTCCAGTTCACCTGTGACCCTAATAAGAAGAAGTGGATGGATGGATGGAAGGATGGATGGATGGATGGATGGATGGATGGATGGATGGATAATGGTGTTTCTGTCAGTAACACTAGTACTGTCATGACTGGGTCATGTCAGGGTTAAGTTTGGGTCATGCAAAAGGCTATGTTTTGGTCATGGCCGTGAGGTCAAGTGTCTGTTTTGAACTGATGTAACCGGCATTTAGTTTCAACTGGTCTTAAGCTATGTGATGTCATGAGCTATGTGATATCAATAATCTTTAATCTCTTTATCTGGTCAACAGCCAATCAGATCATTCCATGTCAGTCCTGTTACCCACATATCTAGCCACAACCAATCAGATTGATTCACTGTCTATATAAGCTGTTTGAGAATGTGTGTTTCGCCGGATTATTCCTCTGTCCAGCTGGCCACCTGCTTCTCTCTTCCTCGATGCCTTCTCGTTGTTTCTGGTCAAGTCAAGTGAACTGAAAATGATTAATATTTTAATAAAAATAAAAAGGAAAGTTTGTAAAAAGAAATCCCTAAATACAATCTCATTTGTAAAACACATTAATGTCATGTAGGTGAATGCTATGCTCAGCATTACATGGCAGGCTTGCTAATCTTCATTGGTGAGCTAACAATTGATGGTTGCTCCAAAACTCTAATAGATTGATACAGAAACATTTGTCTGACAATTTAAAGACCGATGGAACCAAACTGATTTGAAGAGCTTTCATCATGCAGAAAGACAATTATCCAAGGAACACTGTCAAAACAATAAGGCAAAGAGGTGGAAGTCTATCAGTAGACTTAAAGCCTAGAGAGCATGCGTTTTACCTGGTGAGATCAGACTGAAGGAATAACCTTACAAAACAAGAGCTGACAATGTGGGAAAGTATCTCAAAAGATTACTAAGATTAGAACTTTTTCTAACTGGATATTAAGGAATAGTAATATTTTACATCCAGAATCTGAGGTCATTAGTCTGAAACAATTATTTATTTTGTTTTCAATCTCAATCAAGATGTATGATGTCTTTCGAAGTATGGAGCCAACAATTTTTTATAAATTCTCCACTAGCCCCTTACAAAAAAATAAAAATAAAATACAATTCTCCATTCCAACATTGTCTCTTTGTGTCTGTTTCTTCTTGTAGAGTGCCAAACCATCCTGCCAGCAGAACTCAATCTTCCCCGTGCTGTTGGGGCCTCGGCTCTCCAGCCAGGTCAGAGATAAGGCCCCCCGCCATCCCTGCCCCGCCCCCCCACACACACGCCCACTGGAACCAAGATGGCCACAAGGTGTGCTGCTCATCTCTCCTTTCCACTCCTGCTGCCTGTCATCACTCTGCTGCTATCAGTGCTGCTCACTGGCTCACACGCCTTATGTAAGTACCAGTCTAAGTCCGCAGCACTCTGAATGACACTTGGTGACAGTTGTTTAACTATGGCGAAGTATTTGGTTAGTTTGCATGGTCATGCTGTATATTAACCTTCATTTTGTTGACGCCATCCTTTTCTTGAAACGAGCATACAACATACGTTAACACAATTCTATTGTTCATTTGTCAAAAAACAAAGGGATTGATCAAGAAAAGATGAATTGAAACTTGAACATTTTTCAAGGATATGGTCACAAAAGTGTTTATCTTTTCTTATCTTTAGTTGTATAGCATATTTCATGTACACAACAATTCAAAGTGCTTTACATAAAAGATTACAAGCATTACAGAAAGAGAAACAAAATGTCATTTTGACCTTGCAGAAACCATAATTAAAAACATTAAAATAATTAAGACTAAAGTGATGGATACCAGTATCAGTCTAGATAAATTAAAAGATAGCGAGCAAATGGGGATTAAAACTGTCCTCTGATACTGTCAGACTGACCATTTTCACTTCAAACCAACAACCTAATTTCATCTAGATACTTTTTTTCATGTCACTTATCCTATAGAGTCTGTCTGTCAATCATTGTCAAAAAGAAAAAAATGAAGATAGTGTCTGTATGAAGGAATAATTCTCCCATTTCAATATTTGAGGGACATCAGTAGTGTCTTATTCCGCCCGATCAACTCCTGCTTCGTGTTTGTTTGACATCATTTCCCCTTTAAGATGGGTTTAGATCAGCATTAAGGAGAGGAAACAAAAAGGGAGGCTCTGCAAATAAACAGAACAGGAGTGATGACAAGGTTGGGGGAGTGTTCATTTATTTGTAAATCCTTTGCCTGTGTGTGGATGGGATGTGGTACTAAATACATTTGCATAGGATATGTAAATTATGACACCGGCTTTTTATTTATTTATTTTTTGGACAATTTATCGCAAGATAAACTACATTATTGTGATGATGTTTAATTTTCTTCATTGTACGGCATTAGCGATTATACAAAATGGATGTCAACTGGTGAAAAAAAGGCATTTGGACTGCACACATGCAATGTGAATTTCAAACCAATTTAAAATTTATGATTAAGGGAATGTTATTTGATATAATACGTATATACAAAATAGGTGCACATACTTCAAGGCCAGCTAAATTCAACTGAGGAGGAATTGAGTCTTCCTTTGATTGCATAGAAGTTTAGAGAGTCTGGTCACATGATTGTGCAGTGTTTTCGCTCAGCTGGTGGAAAACATCCAAAATTGCACACCGGCAGGTGACAAGCCAATGTTTTTCTTCCCATTTTTTTCATTTTCTAAGGGCGAACTGACAATTTATTTTCTGTCAAATTTAAGCCAAACGCTCCTCATGTTTAAACGTTTTCTCTTTCCCACACACGTCTCTTTCGCATCATCATTATGTCTGCATTCCTGCCCTGCCTGTGGATCCGTTTACTGCTTTTTCCATGTTCCCTTTCATATTCATATATATATTTTTAAACTGCCCACGTTTCTTCCAAGTCCTCATCTTTTCTCTGAATGTCTTCCACAAACATGCTGTCATAAGTTTAACTTGATCACCACTCCCCAAACCACTCAAATATGTACACACAGAGGATGTGACTTCTTTGTGGAAACAACCCACTAAAAGCATGTCAATCATCCCCGCTGTTGTCCCCCACTTGCCTCCCTTCCTTGCCATTCATGTCCATAAATCACAAAGAAATGGAGACCTTTTAATCAAAAGCGAAAGAACGATGGGGCAGTAAATCCAAATAGCAAAACCTTCCATCATATGTAGGTGCATTAATATAATTCATTTCTGCAGGTGCCTGTAGAATATTGGGGGACTTGATGATATTTATTGTCACTGACCTGTCGTATTATACAACATTGCTATGCATTTATTCAACAAAAAGTAATGAGGAGGATGACAGAAGAATACTGTATGTACGCATATATACATATAGCCTACATACATACTTTTATGCATGCAAACACGCACGCACACACGCACACAAAATGACAAGTTGTTTTTCATGATTAATCAATTCCAAAAAGTCTGCCTAAAACCAAACTGTTTGAAAGGTGAAACAATATTTGAAGCAATATAGGAAATAATGTAAATCCAACACATCTGTTCCAGACACTTTAAAAATATATTAAACACACTACATTTTTTTGAATAATAATAGTAAAGATGATGATGTTGATGATGATAATGATAAAGATGATGATGATGATGATGATAATAATGACAAAGATAATGATGATGATGATGATGATGATAATAATGGTAACCGGAGGGCCATTCTCCCGTCGTGTGTGACATTCTGTTGTTCTTCCAGGCTTCAAACTCAGGTTAACAATTGAGACCTTATAAATTATAGGATATTTAAATAAATGAATGAATGAATGAATGAATAAATAAATAAAAGTGAAAATAAAAACAAATATAGAAAATATAATTTAAAAATTAAACACAACAAATAAATATTAATGGCAATAATCACAACAACAAATATGTACAGGATTGTCTCAGAAAATTAGAATATTGTGATAAAGTCCATTATTATTTTCTATAATGCAATTAAATAAGCAAAAATGTCATTTTCTGGATTCATTACAAATCAACTGAAATATTGTAAGCCTTTTATTATTTTAATATTGCTGATGATGGCTTACAGCTTAAGAAAACTCAAATATCCTATCTCAAAATATTGGAATATTTCCCCAGACTAAGCTAAAAAAAAAAAAAAAAAAACATCAGTTGATTTGTAATGAATCCAGAATGTATGGCATTTTTGCTTATTTAATTACATTACAGAAAATAATGGACTTCATCACAATATTCTAATTTTCTGAGACAGTCCTGTATTTACATAAATAAATAAATGAAAGTAAAAATAAATGCACAAATAAAAAAGGAGATTCAAAAAATAAATATAAAAATGAATGTGGAAATCAATACAAAAATAAATAGAATTAAATTTCAATAAATAAATAAAATTGCTCTGTTCTCGCTGTTTAACATACAGAAAAAACGTGAAATAAATATATGTGACTCTTTGGCCCCATAGTGGCTTATTGAGCAGTCACACTCAAAAAAAACAAGCACGAAAAAATAATTTTACTGACAAATGCACGACAGATTTGTGCTGATTGAATCTCACTAAATAAGAAAACACTCAATAAAGTTGAGCATGTGCATCAAATGTTTTGTGAATGGCTCAATTTTGGGGAAATGAGCAGTCAAGTCATGTTTTTTTTAATGTATTTATTTATTATTATTATTTTACGGTAACCGAGTGGATGCACGAAAAGTTTGACAAAATTTGGCAAAAGGAATTGTCTAAAACTGAATTGTATGACAACATAGGGCTTACAAAATAACAGCAGCGGTTCTGGCATTAGTGACTCCCCTGGGCGGGCAGCCACACTGGATGATTTTGAGAAAAAAAAACAAAAAAACACTGTGTGCATTGCTTGTTTTCTTTTCCGTTTTGATAGCTTTTCTTCTTTGTTTCTTGCCTTCATTTGCTGCCAATCATTCATTTTTTTCACACATCGTTTCCACTTAATTTATGTGTTACTTAGTGACTGTCAAATTAAATTGACATGTGCCCAGCTGTTGTGTGATTGGCCCTGATAATTTGATATAATCTATTTTTTTTCCCCCTCTGTAAAATGGGAAGAAAACAGGTTCATCTTTTATTTAGTCTCAGGCAGGAAGCCATGCGCCAAGAAGTCTCTTGGCACTCTTTGCATTCTTGGAAGATGGCAACAGTTTGGAAACCTTTTCTTTGGCCCCAGTTAAATAATTTAGAATGTTTAAAGAATAAACAAGCACTCAGTAGTGCAACTCAAAACCATAAAACCTAGACAGAACATCAAATAGTTCAGGAAGAGAAAACATTTTGACAGTCATATGTAAAGAATATCCTTTTTGCATACTTTGGAACGTCTATATTTCAACATAAAATGCTGGTTGACCTCCAAATTGGCCAGATGTGGTAAAAAAAAATACTCATTAGAAATAACAGGAATGTAAATAATCTGTAATTATAAGTAACATTTTTCAGACATATATGAGTATAGCTAAGCCATTATAGTAATATAAAAACTGTTAATAAATTAGTAGATCTTAATGTTAAGAAAAACGACAAAGTATAAGGAGATATTAGAGCCTTCCACTTCTCAACTTCATATAGCCATCACGTTCATCTTTTAACACTTGTGTTGTAGCTTATATCTCTTTTTTGCTGTTATTGGAAAATTACTGCCATAACAGAGCAACTCAACGGCTTGGTGAGAGTGAGTGAGACTTTTAAATTAGATTTTGAAAATGTGAAATGACTGATAATGTCACAAAATGTTAAAATATTAAAAGTGGAAACAGCATCAACCATCTGCACTTTCATTCAGAATGAATGGTTCTTTTCCTGATCAATAACTCATTCTTATAGCATTTTTGTTAGTGCTATGGTAATTAACTCATAATAATGCAATATTAACATCCTTCAAAGTAAAAATAAAAAAAATGCAAATCACTCTTGTGTCTTGACAGGGGACTTCCACCCCCTCGTACCTCACAAAAAGCAGTAATGGTATTCAGATGAGCCAACACATCATGACAGTGCACCCACAGCCAAGCAGCCATCACAGGCAAACAAATACCAAATAAGAAGAGTGTGCAATCACAGCGACACATTCAAAACGTTACAGCATAATCAACATTCATTGTATAGGCCTTGTAGGATGATGCACTGATGATGATTTTTTTTTTTTTTTTTTTTTTAAATAAACACATGGGGGTGGACATTTGAATTATTGTGTGTCACTGTCAATGTGGATTTAGTACTTCAACTTCCAACCAGTGCAATACATTTTGACTCAAAAGCTGTGATTATTCAATAATCAATTTCAGAAAATCAACAGCGTTCTTAAAAATTAATCAAACAGCTAATAGATTATTTCCACTTATCCAAATCAAACACCATGTTAAAAAAAAATCAAATCAAATCATGTTTTGGTTGACATTTGTCAAATGTAGGCTATTTTAGTTTTTGTTTTTCTGTCCCTTTCTTTTAAAAATTTTATTTATTTTATTGTATTTTATGAACCAAAAAAGTTTCTAACTTCCTCGAGTGTGTCTTGTAAACAATTTATGTTGCTTTTTCAACTTGTCTCTTCTTCTGGCCAAAGCGGAAATTAGTTTAATCTTGAGTTTTTGTTCTCCACTGAATTAATGTTATTTCTCTTTAGTGTGCTAAAGAATACTTAGTGGTGAATGTTCATTCTTACCCCACTCCCTACAACGGCTTTTTTTTTTTTTTTTTTTTTTTTTTTTTACCCACAACAGTTTCATTGGGACCAATTTGTGCCTATTACAAGCATGCAACTCTTTGTAGTAATGCTGCCGCGTACCCATAACTCTCCACATCTGGGTACCAATCTTATTTCAGACAAGATTTCCACATCCTGCCGCAGGTCCCTTGTGGTCTGAATAGTCTCACAAGTTTGTTCGCAGTGCAGTTGACATTGATGGTACACTGTATGATGCAATGGCCAAAGGATTTGTACAAACTTATATGGTACTCCTTGGCTTCTGTTGTACGACAAACCAGTTAATGACCTTTTCTTGCCCCATACTACTACTACTACTTCTTCTTCTTCTTCTTCTTCTGATTCTTCTTCTTCATCTCCTTCTTCTTCTGATTCTTCTTCTTTTCCTTCTTCTTCTTTTCCTTCTTCTTCTTCTTCTTTTCCTTCTTCTTCTTCTTCTTTTCCTTCTTCTTCTTCTTCTTCTTCTTCTGATTCTTCTTCTTCATCTCCTTCTTCTTCTGATTCTTCTTCTTCTCCTTCTTCTTCCTCTTCCTCTTCATCTTCTTCTTCTTCTTTTCCTCCTTCTTCTTTTCCTCCTTCTTCTTCTTCTTTTCCTTCTTCTTCTTCTCTTCCTTCTTCTTCTTCTTCTCTTCCTTCTTCTTCTTCTTCTACTTTTCCTTCTTCTTCTTCTTTTCCTTCTTCTTCTTCTTCTTCTTCTTTTCCTTCTTTTTCTTCTTCTTCTTCTTATTCTTCTTCTTCTTCTTCTTCTTCTTATTTTCCTTCTTCTTTTCCTCTTTGTTCTTGTTCTTCTTTTTCTTCTTCTTTTTCTTCTTCTTTTTCTTCTTCTTTTCCTCCTCCTCCTTCTTCTTCTTCTTCTTCTTCTTCTTCTTTTCCTTCTAGCTCTTTTCCTTTCTTCATTACTTTTCCGTCTCTTCTTTTGTTTTTCCATTTCTTCTTCTTCCTTCTGCTTTAATATAAAAGGACACATTTATTTTTTAATGTAATATCTAATCAAATGTATGATCCAAACCTGTAAATACCACAGTTCTGGTCTGTTTGCCTAACAAAAATATCCTTGCTGGTCTTTCACTCAGAGAAAAAAAAAAAAAAACCTCCATCTAAAACAAGGTGAAAACGTTGGACAAAGATTTCTTTACGAAAAAAAAAAAAAATCCAGATAGTTCAAGTTGTTTGGCCTTTGTGGGTGAATGTGAGTGATTGTGTGTGAAAACCTACTGACAAGACAAGCAATAGTTTAAAGTAAAGGCCTGGTTGCCATAGTGATGGTGCTTACCCAAGCAGCCTGTGTGAATTGGCTTTGATTGATGTTTTTGTGTGCGGGTGTGTGCTTGCGTGTGTATGTGTGTTTGTGTGCGACACTGTAGCGGCGGTTGGTGCAATTCAGACCTGGGCCTTCAGTGGGGACTTGCATTACAGAGACAGACAGACAGAGAGAGAGAGAGAGAGAGAGAGAGAGAGAGCCTCGACACTACAATATTATTTCCACACAGTTCATATAATATTTTATATAACAATACAACAAAAACTTTAAAACTTAAAATACATCATGCTCACTAGAGATTCTGATTATTTATAGTCCATAAAATCCATCTTCCTTTCTTTGTTCCTCAAAGCAAGTTAGGTAACTACAGGTGTAGTCAGAGCTAGTTGTCACACTCTACATGCTGCTCTTAAAATCATATTTAGGTGCTGTTTCCATAAAATGGCATCATCACACAACAATCGTCTCATTATTTTATTTTATTTTTTTATTTTTATTTTTTTACATTTGACCCTCTTCCCGCCTTGCTCTTCTGTCAATCTCCTCATCTTCACAATACAATTTATAGTTGGAGGAGCTAGTATGTAAAAAGAGGCACGAAGACCCAGGAAGGTGCAGATTGAGAGTCCAGAGACACTGCAATCCCATAGAAGCTGAAATCTGATTGGACAAAAATATCTAACATACACACTAATAGAAGTGAGCCAGTTAAGGCGCATTGTGAAATTAAGGCAATAGCTTGTTGGGAATAAATTAATACAATTTCATGTAGGTTTTAAATTTAGGTCAGTGCTTCTGACGGTGATGAGGCCAGCAAAGAAGGCATTGTTGGTGCTTATTGCACAACACTGCATGCACACAATTAAATACAAAGGCAAGTATTCACATTGAAGGCTCCTTGTGGTTGGAACGTTTAAACACATATTTATTGTTTAAATATTTCTACAATGCTTACCATTATATTCTTGTATACATTAACAAGGCATAAACACATTGGCCTTCCTTTTTAATTAATATATAACTTTTAATTTGATTCACAAATACATCCATGTGATTTTGAGTGGTCTGAAATGTGTGTCTAAGTCAAATGAGCGCTTATAACATTTGTTGTACACGTTGAGCTGTTATGTTCTGTATTGAATGCCCAAAGACATCACAACCAATTTAACCTCCATCATTTTTGCCAAAACTACCACCCAAAAGGATAAAGTGCTTGACATGTTACTTCTAATAATACCTTGTTCTTTTCAAACATCAGCACTTAAAAAACGAAGTCTTTTTGTACTGTGAAAAATTCCAATTTCTCTGCCTCTTTCTGCAAATCACACAATGGCTTTGTGTCATTTTGCCATCCATTTCGCTAATTCACTGGCTAATGGCGACCATTTATGACCAAAGAAGCTTTTCTCCATCTATTACGGCATTAGTCAATAAAGACACCCTCATTTCTCTCGCCACACCATCCTATCAAATAACAGTAGAGTAGTGAAAATGGAGCTTTCTCATATTTATCTGTGGACCTTCCACTCTCCACTATTTTACAAGCACTTTGCTAGTCTATTTTGTCTTATCGGGTCCAACAGAGGTAGCAGCCAGTAGCAGGTGGTAGCTGTATTAGCGAAACAAGCGTCTGCGCGCACAGTGTGAGTTTTGCTGTTCCTGCTAGCCAGCAGCGTTTGCGTTGATGTGTTCTATTATCAGGGACTTGAAAGGGTATAGGAGCCCCCATGACTGGCTATTTTGGTTCAGGCTTTCTCCCCCTGCTAAGCAGATAAAGCCAAGTTGTGTGTGCTTATCAGAACAGTTTTGTAGAGGAAGACTTTGCTCACGACAACTGATACAACTCGGTACAATTTTCTTTTGAATGTCATCCGTAGTACTATTGTGGAGGGAAACCTTTTATTTAAGATACTTTAAGCAAGCAACATTGTATCCTATAGATAGGAGCTGAGTCTAATGGAGATTTTGTTCAGCTATTTTGCAGTACATGTAATTCACTAAAGGAAAAGGATGGTGCTCAAGAAAGAAAGAAAAGCTCAAGAATTCATAATTGAACTGGGCAAAACATCCAGCTATAATTTAAATTACTAAATGAATGGTGCCATCTTGTACCGCCTGACAACCTAAAACAACTACTTGTATATAAATGAAGAATAAAATGCATAGGCATATTTTAACTCATTTACTCCCAATAATGTGTAAATACGTTTTTTTTAACTCATTCACTGCCAGTCATTATAGAAATTTTTTACATTTCCAATACTCACGTGATATTACATTCAATAATTATATATAAACCGAATCTACCAAATAACAGAATAGACTCCCTACTTTTTGTCCCGTCCCGTTCTTTTATAATTGACAGCAGAAAAATGTAGGTTTGCCAAAATACAGCCATTTCTCCCATGGACTCTGAAACTGTGTTTATTTCCTATCAAATGGGGCAATGATGTCATCTACCGGTGGTTGGGCATCAGTAAAGTTGTTTCCAAGTTTGATATTTACAGTGGAGCATGCTCAGATTCGCCCCCATTTAGCACCACTCTAAAAAATACAATTGACAAGTATACTTGTCAAAGGCAGTGAATGAGTTAAATGCTATAAGTGTCCCAAAGACGTATTTACACGTTTTTTTTTTTTTTTGTTTTTTTTTTAATATGCTAGAACATACAGAAGGCTTTGATGCAGCCTCTCAACTGCAAAAAAACGGTTGCAGAAATGGCAGTTATTACACAAACGGCCAGCAGGTGGCAGCAGAGCAAAGGAGATCAACCAGGGCCATGTAGAAAAAAAAAGCTCAATTACTTACAATTTTGAATAGATTTGTGAAAACTGATGAAACTTACTGCATATTTTTATATCAATCCATTGTTAAGTAAATTCAAAGCAAGTATCACCGCATATCAATGCAGATATTTTCTAATGAGCAGATGCATTATCAATTTTCTAACTCTAACGTAATATACATCACCTTAAAATGTTTTTGTGACGTTTCCTTTATTATTATCAGATATGTAATATCCCATAAAAGTCATAAGGAGGGTAAAGTTTATTGGTAAATACTGTGAAAAAAATACTTTCAAAAAAATTGTTTTCACAGATAATACAAAAGTAGCAAACCAGTTGACCCATTTAATGTCATGTCTGGATTTTGTTCCTAAATGAAGTGCACAAAGTGATCATCAGACATCAGATTCTTCTATGGAATATACAAAAAATAAATATAAAATATAAAAAAAAATGCCTTCATTGCACTTAATTTCTAGGCGTTTATTATTATTATTATTATTATTATTATTATTATTATTATTATTATTTAAATAAGCAAGTTATTCAAGATTTTCCCTCCCTAACAAATGTTCTGAAAATTTTAAAAGCAAATAATTATCAAGTAGAATGTGTTTTCAGGGAATAAAAAAAAAATCTCTTCTTCAGTGCACTTCTTTTTTCTTTATGAAAAAACAAATGCTGAAAAAAAATAAATGAAGTCTTTAGTCTTTAGTTAAAAAAAAAAAACATCTTGTAAAGAATTAATGTGCTTGCTTGTTTGCACTACTAAGTCACGTGATGTCACAACATCGAGACACAAGAGCGAGTAGGAGGAGCAAAGATTGCCTGCTCCGTTCTGAGATGAAAACAGTGAGTCCGGCGGCCTGTTTAACGAAACTGCTGCAGTGCTTATAAATGCGACACTGAAGCTACTGTATTGATCTCATCACGCTACTATCGATCCAATATTGATGGTGACTTGGTATCGATGCTACCAATATTTGGATCAATCTGGCCACCACTAACTTTCAGGACCAATATTACTATAGGAATGAGTGCTACTTAAAAACCAAATTACTTAAGTATATTGCTCACTTGCATCATACTGTATCTGGGTGTTGTTTAAGTGAAAGGGGATTAACTTTGCATATGGAGCTTCCCAGCTCCCTTCAGCCAATAATAAATGCAGGGACTCTCCTTCATGTGTTTTACGGTGCCTGGAGACTGGTGTCGGCCTCCAATCCCTTAATTATTAACTTGACGTTTTGTGCTTGCCGTTTGATCACCACACATCTCTCTGATTCAAATGGATCATCTTGCCAAGGACATTCTGTCTCTCTCTCTCTCTGTCTCTCTCTCTCTCTCTCTCTCTCTCTCTCTCTTTTTTTTATTTATTTTTTATTAGACTTAAGTATAAGGTCTTTGTGGGACATTTCATTGTCCCTTTGTGTGTTGGTGAAGCAGTGGAGTTTGGTTAATTTCATTACAGTAGACATTTCCATGATGTACATTTTTAATTCGCATTGACAAGCTGATCTTGAAATAAAAAGTGTGAATTTGAGAAAACACTCGTTCCTGAGCTAAAGTTTTAAAAATCCTTCTTGGAGATTGTTATCCACCAAGTGAATCATCCCAACACTTTAACTGTAATTGAACAGTAATCAACATTTAATGTTGTACCATATCAAATGTTTTTATACTCACATCTGATCAAAAGTGTATCGGCCAGTTGATTGATAGGTTGATCGAGATTCAATGGAAGAAATCAGGAAGCTCACAATATACCGTATTTTCCGCACTATAAGGCGCACCACATTATAAGGCGCACCTTCAGTGAATGACATTTTAAAACTTTTTCATATATAAGGCGCTACAGTAGAGGCTGGGTTTACGTTATGCATCCATTAGATGGTGCTGCGCTAAAGGGAATGTCAACAAAACAGTCAGATAGGTCAGTCAAACTTTATTAATAGATTACAAACCAGCTTTCTGACAACTCCATTCACTCCCAAAATGAATAAACAGCTGTTTTATTATTTTCTCTGAGGTAAAGTATTAGTATTAGCTAGCGATCCAAGATGGCGGGATCTTCTGCGCATGCGCGTCACCGATCGTGCAGGGTCACCGATAGCGTCTTGACAGCGAGACCTGTTGCGGCTCAATAGTGATCCATATATAAGGCGCACTGGATTATAAGGCGCATGGTCAGCTTTTGAAAAAATTGAAGGCTTTTAGGTGTGCCTTATAGTCGTGAAAATACGGTACCTTTTTCCATAAAAAAAAAAAAGTATCTTCTATTAAACAGTCATGTGCTTCGCAGAACGGAATCACTTTTCCATTCTTACTTCTTAAGCCTCCTTTTCCCACGTCAGAGTAATGATCATTCCATATGACATTTTCATATAACTGCAGCCTACTCAAAAATACAACTTCAAGCACAGTTACGCCGTGAATCTAGTTAGGTTTCCTACTGCATCTATAGGGATTATGTTTCTTGAGCCTTTTTCCGACAAAATCATGTGGGTGTATGATAGAGAGTGAGCAAGTGTGCATGGAGGGACTGCAAGAAGAGGGTTGCTAGTGTGGGTTTTGGTAACATGAAAGAATAATATCCATAGCAGGCCTTATACTGTACCTTTTAAGAGTTCTGTGGCTGTAAATATGATTTCTTGTACATGCAAATGCAATTATACTCATGTTTCTTCTTCCCTTCCTTGCCTACAGCACCACCACGGTTTACAAAAGTCCCTGTTGACCAGATAGGTGTGTCCGGTGGTGCAGTGTCCTTTGTCTGCCAGGCGACAGGTGACCCCAAGCCAAGGGTCAGCTGGAATAAGAAAGGCAAAAAGGTCAACTCCCAGCGTATAGAGGTGAGTCCATTCTCAGAAACTGCCTCTGATACCTCACAAGACATTGACTCAAAAAGGAAATATCAGTATTTCACATTCCTACTGAGCACTTGTTCAACTCTCTATCCATATCAGCGTTTAGTCTGGAAAGTGATTCCAAACAAGACATGAGCTGCCTATAAAACACGCGTCTCCTTTGAGATTCTTTCGATAGAACCCTTTTGAGCTCTCATTTCTCTTCTTTAAAAGGGTATTTCCTGCTCATTTTTTCACAGTTTTCAGAAATACAATAGGCCTGGACAGACACTTTCAGTTTTTAATGGACAGGCTAGATGGGTAGAGATCTGAATTTACAATCAATACACTAATACGGCAAAGTGCCACTATGGAATTTTGAGAATTGATGGCAAGAAGCTATTTGAATGTCTGCTGGTTTTCGTGAGCATGGTTCGATATTTGCCAACCTGAAAATATGAGGTGGAAGAGGTGGTGACCAGGATATGGCGGGTCAGAGAGAATTTTGCCTGCTTGTCTTTTTTTTGTAGCAGGCAAGTCCCCAAGAGTGGATAGTGGGGTACCAATGATTTTTTTTTTTTTTTTTTTTGCAGTCTATTGCTGTCACTAGCGAATATTTTCAAAATCAATTAATCTATCAATTATTCAATTGATTAATCTGATTAATTTAACTTTGCATTAAAGCGTATTACAAAATCTTTTCCCTGATTACTGTTTATTAACCAGTGATTGGTAATTATTTCGCACTTTGTGTACGTATACTGATTGTAAATAAAAGGGATATTGATGTTGTACTATTTTACTGATTCAGTCATTGTTTTCTAAAGTCAAAACATATGTTTGCAAAGGTCTTAATTTGATTAAACACAGGATGGCAGAAATCAGTGAACAACTACTGTTGATATGCTGAAATCAGAGGATTTTGACAATTTTACAAAAAAAAAAATGGGTCCAAACGATTACTCGATTATTAAAATTAATTTTTACAGCTTTATAGCAGTCCTAACTGTCCAATGCAGTTCAATTTTCCCCTTTTTTGCTGCGGCCCCAAATCAGACTGTGATGCAGTAACACATGACTGATTCAATGTTGTTATTTCCTATGTTTGTTGTTCATATATAAACTGGCCTCCCAGTCTGAATCACCAAAACTCTTGATTGATGCTCAGCGTCTTTTAATTAAAAAGTGGCATCGTTAACAAGTGCATTGCATGGAGACAGGCATGCACATACTGCGGCGTCAAGGGACCACATGGGAGAGAGGGAAAAAAGCAAGAAATGACAACATCATCAGGGAGGACCGAGCTTTTCGGTAGAGGACAAAATAAAAAGTTGTGCTCTCCTCCTCTGCTGCATGTTAAGTGCAAAACAAAGCCAAGGGCATGACGGAGCCTGCGAAAACGGTCATTTCTCTTACCGCTTTGCATGCAATGAAAAATACATTTGAAGGGTTTTTGAAGTATTATTTTTTTTTTTTTCCTACTGTATCCACCCTCAGGACAGATGCTTTGATATTGATCGTGATGCTCTGCTCTGCAGTGTTTTTGCCTAATTAACTGCTCAGCCCTGAGACACGCAGCAATGGAGCAGCAGGCTGCTCAAGACACATATTTAATTCTTGTAGTTTAGCTGCAACCCAAAGATCTCCGCAGGAAACCCCTCTTTGCTTCAGTGATAGCCCGACTTTGGAAAAATAGCCGGGATTTGCTGTCAGATGGACTCTCGGATTGACCATCTCAACTTGTCAGCCATTACAGCTCGAAAAAAAAAAAAAAAAAAAAAAGTGTTTGAAAAAGATCTGCCTGCATAGAAATCGAAAGAATACTTTGGGATATAAAATATTCCTTATAAGGCAGGGGTCCCTAACCACTGGACTGTAAGCACGGCTGATCTGGGATATTAACACAATATATAACAGTGCAGTCATACAATACTTTGCATTTTTTGTGTAATGTTTTTGATGAATGAATTCATTTGTTGTTAAGTTCAGATGTATTTGGACAGTTACAGACCAGATTTGAAATTTTAAATTCTATTGAAGTGTACTTGTTGTGAAAGTGTTACCGTAATTTGTGATTTTTCATGCTAAAAAAATAAAATAATAAATAAATAAATAAAATACATTCCATTTAGGAAAGACAGCCATTTTGTGCTGGGGTTAGGGTTACCCTTTTCACAAATCCAAATTAATAACAATATCAATTGCTGAGTCCCCATGCAGGTCTGTTTTTTTTTTTTTTTTTTTTAACAAATTATCGACACAACCTAAAATTTGAAAATGCACTGCTCTGTTTGATGATACATTGTTAATGTCCTATTTAATTTAATGGATTAATCAACAAGTAATTGATTATCAAATTAATTGACAACTATTTTATCTATCAATTCAAATTGTTTCAGTTAAAATTGTCCAAATCCTCTAATTTCAGCCACTCTTTAGTCTTGCATGAAAGTAGGTTGATTATCTTTTTGTGTTTTATCAAAATAAGACATTTGCAAACATTTGCTTTTACTTTGTATAACAGTGGCGAAACCAAGTAATTGAACCGGTTTCAAAAAGGTTGGTTTGTACAACATCAATCCCTTTGTTGTGATGTTGCTTAATTGTTGTTTTTAACTTTTTTTTTTTAAATTGATGAATAATAATAGATAAATAAATAAATAAATAAACAAACTAATTAATTAATTAATTAATTAATAAAAAACATCGGTAATGTGGAAAAATTGTTTTGGAATACACTTAAATATAAAATAAAATGTCATCTTCTTATTTAATCAATTGATGTAAAGTCAATTGATTAAAATTTTGTGGAAATAGGTACCGGTAAGTAATTTTTGTGTAATCCACTGACTGATCATGATTTCTCATATATGGCATATCAAGTATGACCTGTTAGACATGTTTTCTCGGAATTCCGAATCAGACACTTTTGATTTTTCACTTTGGACCAACAGAACATCGAATTCGACGAAGGTGCCGGCGCGGTGCTCCGGATTCAGCCTCTCCGCGCACCGCGTGACGAGAACATCTATGAATGCGTGGCGGAGAACAGCGAGGGCGAGCTCACAGTCAACGCCAAGCTGTCGATCATCCGAGGTGAGTCCTGCATTATGAAAGAGCGCGCAGAGGGGGAAACTACATAATAAATCACAAAGTGAACATCATATCTTACCTTGAGAGTTTTTGTAGTGTGTTTGTCACAGACTGAAGGAATCTTATTTGG
Organism: Festucalex cinctus; assembly: GCF_051991245.1. Classification (NCBI taxonomy): domain Eukaryota; kingdom Metazoa; phylum Chordata; class Actinopteri; order Syngnathiformes; family Syngnathidae; genus Festucalex; species Festucalex cinctus. The sequence continues at coordinate 12,888,047 of NC_135420.1, forward strand.
CTGAACGACTACATCACATCATAAAAAAATATTGCAAATTTGACCAGCTACAGTAATTTTTACGTCATTCACTTTGACCAAAAAAATAAATGAATAAATAGACACCATGATGAGATTATCAGGTACCAGAAATGTGAGGTTTGCTTTAGTGAATGCCTCCTATAGGTGTTAGTTTCTTTTTACGTTCTACCATATGTTCTAAGAGGAAGATAATGCGTGGTCACATGCAATTTTTCTTCACACACACATGCACACGCACGTGCGCGCACACCACGTCCTATCTGTTCTCTCCCGCTGCCATCTGCCATGGACTGGATGAAGCGGAGCTATAGTTGGCTGACAATGCACATGGTAGGCCCTGCTGGCTGTCAGAGGGATGAGGTGGGATGTGTGTGGGGAGGTTTAGGCCTGGCTTGCACAGCACGCTAAAAATATTATTTATTTATTTATTTTTTGTGATTGGTTTTAGTAGCTAGAGTGGTGCAAATACTTTGTTTGTTTGTTTTTGTTCATTTCCACAATGCAAAATACAGACAAAAAATATTGCTAAACAATCATTACACTGAAAAATTAACTCTTTGAAGCTCAAACCTTAATAACCCTCGTAACCTTTCTGTTCCATGTACTAGAGTTTCAAACGGTGAAAAAAAAAATGAAAAGAAAACTAGGCCACAAAATCATCAGATGCATGTCTCGTATCTAAGTTATGTTTCAATTTTCTTTTGAAAATGGTGAAAGAGGCAGAATGTTTTATATCATTGTCCAGGTCATTCCACATTTGTGGACCTTTATTGTCATGTTTGGTGGGGCGGGAACGTGGTGGATGGATCCAATTGCAGAGACACATGTCATGGAGAGAAATGTGAGGAAATGTATTGACAAACAAGTAAAAGACAGGACAGGACGTGAGAGGACTGGTCGCCAAGACCTAACCGGACAAAGGGAAGCTGGTTGACAGGACGGGATGTGAGAGGACTGGTCGTCAATAACTGACCGGACAAGGGGAAGCCGGTTGACATGACGGGACGTGAGAGGACTGGTCGCCAAGACCTGACCGGACAACGGGAAGCTGGTTGACATGACGGGACGTGAGAGGACTGGTCGCCAAGACCTGACTGGACAAAGGGAAGCTGGTTGACATGACAGGAAGTGAGAGGACTGGTCGCCAAGACCTGACTTAACAAGGGGAAGCTGGTCGACATGATGGGATGTGAGAGAACTGGTCGCCAAGACCTGACTGGACAAAGGGAATCTGGTTGACATGACGTGACATGAGAGGACTGGTCGCCAAGACCTGGCCAGACAAGGGGAAGCTGGTTGACAGGACGGGACGTGAGAGGACTGGTCGCCAAGACCTGACCGGACGAGTGGAAGCTGGTTGATATAACGGGATGTGAGAGGACTGGTCGCCAAGACCTGGCCGGACTAGGGGAAGCTGCTTGACATGACGGGATGTGAGAGGACTGGTCGCCAATACCTGGCCAGACAAGGAGAAGCTGATTGACAGGATGGGACGTGAGAGGAATGGTCGCCATGACTGGACTGAGCGAGATAGGTCTGGTCAACCACACGGAAAACATGACATCTATAACATATGCTAAGGTTGACTGCCATTGAAAGGGTATGGATCTTCACATTTTTGACAATTTGTGTATTTGATGTAATTTATGTTAATGCAAGTCATGTAAAGGTCACACTCTGGGAAAAGATTTACAATTTCATGGACAATATTGTAATATCTTGCTATAAATATTCAAACTAAGTGCAGTATAATATTAGACATAGGATGACTTGATAACAGAAAAACTGTATATATAAATAACAAGTCAAAATACAATATTTAGACAAGCAATTTTGAAGAAAGATAGTTTTGTTGCACTGAGACAGAGGCGAGGACTAGGAGGGAGGCAAGTGGAGCAAACCAGAAGAGCAGTAGGCAGGAAAATAAAATGAGGCCTTGGATAGAGATGAAGGGGGACAAAGGGGGCAATGTGGAATAGGTGAGGTGGAAAAAAAATGAATATTGGCTCTTGGAACAGGGGCAGAGCGGATTATGGGACACGGGACAAGCCGCATGGGACACATCGACATTAAAGAGAGCGGCCGTGTTCTGGGATGTCAAGATGGCTGGTTTGGCCGGGTATTTGCAGGCAGTGCCTGTGCACATAAATAGAAAGTTTGTATGGTCAGAGCATAGTAAAAAAAAAATAGTACACAAGCCTGCCGGGCTACGTGTTTGTAAACAAACACATGCTTGACAATTCAAACTTTTTTTTTTTTAAATCCTACGAAGAGATTAGTGACATTTGAGTTTCAGTGACCTTTCTATATTTGTGTGTACCGTATGTGATTAGGGCAAGTTTAAATATATTTGACAGTGATGCTGTCTTGGCTATCCCAAAACCTTAGCTGAAAAGCCAAGATACTGGCCATCTGGCTGCACAACGTCCTCTGGGAGTTATTGGAAGGAGGGCCGACAAGCGAACGAGGCGTTCTCTTGGAAGCCGACTGAACATGCTGTTTGAGATGTTGTGTTTTTTTTTTCTCTCTTACAGGAACATCTTTATTGGTTAGTTAAGGGATTTGTTGCTGTTGTTTCCACGTGAGACTGTCTGGTGTATGGTAACCATTCCACTTACCATACTGTCAGAGTTTTCTGCTTCCTACTTGTTTTCGTCTGGGTTGCACCCTCATGGTTACTACTGTATGAATGCATTTTTCCAAAAAGGCTTCCCAAGGAGTTAGATTCTTTTTTTTTTTCTATATTGCAAAAGTAGTGGAATATAGCACGCGGGTGCTCAAGTGAAGCGTACTTTGCTTTACCACTCCCAACCAGGTGGAACCAATCAAACCCTCTCGGTCTCTCATCACCATCTCTCTAAAGTCTCTCCAAAGCTTTTTCTCTCTGCATGCCAAGTTCCAAGCCTGGTTTTTATCCACCGCACTGATTCCTTAAATATATTTTTAGCCTCCCTCTTCCTCTTGTGTAGTGTAATTTCCCATTGGGTGGTAGGAACAGGTAAATATATTTTTGTCAACGTACTGTATGTTTTCTATCGGTAGGGGGTGCAATTGAGGCTGCCAATTTGGCATTTGGATTTTGGTAGTCCTGGTAATGTTTTTTTTGTTGTTGCTGCTGTTGTTTTGTTCCCACCATGTTCAGCATAGGTGTTTATTTTGCCTTTGTTTGCATCAGATTGTGTTCATTATTTTTGTAATAACAATACATTTATTTTGGATGTTTACCTTAGTTTATACCCCTATTAGCTAGGGATGTAACAATATCCAAATATCACGATATGAAGCTCACGATATGATAATTATCACGATATTGTGGGGAGGTTGCCGATATTTAAAAAAGGTCACAATATTGTAAAAACAAAAAAAGAGCTCAGACTAAAAAAAAAAAAAGCACAATGTTGTGCTTTTGTACATAACAGCAATACATATAAACAACCTCCAATATTGAGGCACTTACTCACCTAATGCAAGCACACATAACAGTTCCTTCACACACTGACTTGCTTCACAAACACATTAAAATCCCCTTCATCTATTAGACATAGAAGGGCCAAAACATCCCTAATGAAAATTAAACTGCACCAAAAAACTAGCCACCAGATGGTGCTACAACTGCACAAATGGAAATCAACTTGACTTTTTTTAATGTGTAGCTTTTAAATATCATGAACATAACGATAATATTGTGCAGTTTTAAAATCACAATATCACAATATTGCCATTATCGTTACATCCCTACTATTAGTGTGTGCTAACTAGTTAGCACTAAGTAAGTAAATCATTAAAATGATAAGTTCATCAAATTTGTCATAAAATAATTGACATAATGTATTCTAATGTATTTTGTGAACTGCTATATGACCACGTATATCAAAAAACACACAATATTAATAGTTTTAAAATATTATATAATTTCAAGCTCATCTTACATTACTGTGAAATGAATGGCTACTAATCTTTTAATAGCCACTGAGCATAACAAAAACAAATAAAGATTTTCCAAATCACAAACAACCCAGGCTGAATTTAGGTCTGCTCAAAATTTCTTAGTCTCTCAGTCGAAATGTATAATCAAGGGCTTTGGTGCTATTCCGTAGCCTCTTAGGGCAGTACAGCGAGCACATATAAACTGTGAAAAAGGTGTTTCAGCAAATAGTTCTTCTTTTCACAGGCGGAAAAATATAATAATAGTCGAATATTTGAATAGTGTACCAAAAATAAAGCAGGGGCTCAAAGAGAGAGAGGTTTTCCATATCACAAACAACCCAGGCTAAATGCAGGTCCTCTCGACATAGAAATTTCTTAGTCGAATATATCAGTTCATAATAATTCTTTGACACCATGTGTGCTCTCCTATCATCGAGGGCTTTGGTGCTATCCAGTAGCCTCTTAGGGCAGTGCAGTGAGCACATAAACTGTGGAAAGGTGAGTGTTTCAGAAAATAGCTGTTCTTTTCACAGTTGGAAAAAATAAATAGGCTAATCTTTGAATAGCGAACTAAAAAAAAAAGAAGCAGGGGCTCAAGTATTGCTTTAAAAAATAAAAATAAAAAACCTTGAAGTTTAGTGACATGTTCTGTTTTCGAACAAAGGATTTGGGGTACTGATAAATTCATCCTTAGGAGTCTTGTTTATGATGATGTAGTTGCAATTTGTCTTAGAAGTTAAATTAAAATACACTTGGAGCTACCTGTTATAAGTTTGAGGTCTACAAAACTTACATCTAACTTACATCTCTACGTGACATTCTATATTGTTGTATTTTTAATTTGCATTGTTTTGGTCTGGCTGTCTTTTTCTTTTTTTTTCTTTTTTTTTTAGCGCGAAGGAGTGCTAATACTGTTGTGTTCTGCTGTCGAGGGCATGAATACCTTATTAATGTTTGTTTTCGAGAACGATGTGATGGCAAGGCATGTGCTGGATTGCCGAAAAAATTAATTAGGCTCATTGTGAAAGGTGTGCGTGTGCGTGCGTGTGCATGGTTACGCGTGTCCACGTTCGTATGCAGGACAGAGAGAGAGAGAGAGCAAGAGAGACCTGATTTATTGTTTGTAGAGTGTGTGCAAATAAGCATGCCAGCAGCTGGTGTGAATAGATGTTTACTTGTGTGTGCCTGCATTTGTGTATCCAGAGACAGTGAAGAAAAAGATTGCTTCTATCAGTAAGACATCTAAGCCCCTCTTGTCCTTCTGCATATGTGGTGACCTTTCTTGCTTGTATTCAACAACTATAGAGAGAGCAAGGAAGCAGCCAATGACAATATTTAATAATTGATGGCATACGATACATACTGTATCTCCAACAATACAGGTAGTGCTACTTACTTCCCATTTTACATGGAAAGCACAATGTAAGTCTTATTTGTGTTTATTTTGTCACCATACCATGATAGAATTAAAGTGATTGACTTCTAGCTGGAACTCTGTAGTGATGGCAGCGTGATAACTCGGCTCCTGCAAGAATCAGAAAAAAATAAATCAAGAAATTCCCTTCTAAAACTTTTAGGCTGTTCTTGTGGCACGATAAGGCTGGCAGTATTTGCACTTTTGAGAGTAAGTAAGAAGTCCATCATAATAAGGAAATGGTTAAAACTTAAAAATAGGATCACATTGGTAATCAGATTTAATCAGATTTTGAAACACTTTCATTTTCCTTCTGAGATGTAAAAGAAAATCTTTTACTGAATATAAAAATAAAAACCTATTTTATCTGATTCCATCTGAATCTTTTTACGATTGGTCATAAGTTGCCAATTTCTCTTTTTATGTCTTTGGAATGACAAAAGTAGTGTACTCCCTGTTTTTCAATAATTCAAATTGAAGAGTAGTGAACAGTTTGAAATAATGTATGCACAATGTAAATAGAAATTATTAGCTTTCCAATAAAAATGTAAAAAAAAAATACATTGGCTGATTTCAGTCCTGTTATTGGCAATAATTTCACTCACTGTATGTAATGTAGTGTTTTTCAGTCACGAATCTAAGGGAATAGTTGATCTGCGAAATATATTCTCCAAAAATATCAATGCTGTCCATGTATTTGACTTTCTGACTTTTTGGATGTGCTATGTGCAGTTTGATGCTGCTGTGGTGACAGGGATCAGCGGCTCAGCCAAAGCCCAGCGGGATAAAAATTCAACAATAAGAGTTTCAGCCAAGTAGAGTGTGGGACGAAGCCCACCAGAGGGTGATAGAGTGGGACTAGTACTGTATCTGGAAGCTCTTTTGAGTATCATTGGAGTAAAATATGGTCGCGCTTACTAGGCTGCAGAGTAGGAATTCTGATGTAAAAACAGTTAAAAAATAGATAACAACAACAACAATAATAATGAATTGAGTATTAATATTAATATACAGCTCCCAAGTAGATTGCGAGGGGTGTAAGGGAAAAGACAGGCAGTTTTTTTGTGTGCGTGTCTTTATTTTGGCCACCAGCAACATGTTGATGATCACAAGGTGTGTGAATTTGTGATACCGTATACTATGCGCCCTTCACATTGGCACACAAGAGGTGCAGACTGCAGAGTTTTATTGCTGCTCATCACACAGCCTAATTGTTGTGTGAATGTGTTTGTTAATGAGAGAGGGAAATATTATTGAAGGGTCCACTGACCAGTATGAGGGTGCCAAGGATCCTTAAATTGCAATCTCGTGATCTCTCGTATTGACTGTAATAACTGATGGGTTCAAATAAACAATAACTCTGAGCTGTAGGTGAAGCATTGTAAAGAAGCCGGGGGAATGTCTTTGATAAAATTCAATAGTTTTTTGCAAAATCAAAGTGCTATTTCTACAATTTCAATAAAATACAATTTGTACATGCACAATCGGTGTTTCCATTGAAGGGTGTTTGGCTTCTGAGGTGTAATTTTCATGAGGTCCCGTCACGCAAGATCTCATAATTCTCGTAAAATCTCATGAAATGTGCTCGTGAGCGGTTTGTCTACAGAAGATTGGATGCCCAGAGTTGTTTGGAAAACCTCCAAGTTGTTGTTACGAATACTCTGGTTGCGTCTATTGCTGTTGCCTTGACTGTTTAGGGTGACCAAATGCACTCTTTTGCTACATTGCCACTTTGTTCCATCCAGTCTGGGTGTCCAGGCGGGTTTTATAAATTTATGAATACGTCCAGTTTTCATTGTGCGGCAAATGGGACGCGGAATGCATCTGTTGGTTGACTGCAGACTGCTCCCAAGTAGATTGCGAGGGGTGTAAGGGAAAAGACAGGCAGTTTTTTTGTGTGCGTGTTATTATTTATAGTAACTAAAAAAAGATTTATTTCTAAATGAAAAAGGGTCATTTTACATGTGTCACTTCCTGTCACATTTAAATGCTGTATAAATACTACATTAAATACTACGCTCACAAACCAGAGGACGTGAAATCAATCCTGGCACTTACCATTGGGAAAAAGAAAAAAGAAAAAAAAAGAATGGAAACCATGGAACCAAGAAAGGTTGGACTTAGAGCATTATTTATTTATTTATTTATTAATTCATCAAGTAAGAGAGTTATGTTTTTGTTTTATTTTCTACCCACACAGAGGAGGCATACGTTAAAATAGTTATAATTGTATGTACATCTTTGAGCAGACATGCGAGGGTCTCGAGGCCTGGCCGAATGTTAAAATATGGTCATCCTATCATCCAGTACATGAAGCCAAAATAGCATTGTCTCAAGTATTTGTCTTTGACTGGAAGCTTCGAAAAAGCAGATAACAGTTTATAGCACCTGAATTCATTGATCCTTGGAACGTGTAATGCTGTAGTCATGTGTGATAGCAAGCTAACATTGGAGACATAAGTTGAGTGCAGGGAAGACAGGCGGAGGATGGAGTAAATGAAAAGGCAGTACCAATGAGGCAAGATAAGTGAAGGGAGCCTCTAACTCAAGGTGGCTGACATCTGAGCTTTCGTCATCAATTTTATATCATTCTTGCTCAAGCAGAGTAACCCTGGTGACCCCGTACATCTAGCCAAAGCCAATATAAGGACCATGTGGTAAAAGGGGGGAAAGGAGAGGGAGAAAGGGAATGATGAAGAGAAGAGGAGGTAGAAAGTGAGTTGTAGAAATAGAAGTACGGGTTTTCTGTTTGGTTTGTCATTGATGGAAAGTGCAGATATGTGGATCATTTTCTGTGGACTGAACGGAGAGAAAAAGGTTTTTGAGATTATTTTAAAATTATTCTTGAATGGTTATATTATTCTGACAACTCAATTGTAAAATGTTATTTTAATGATTCATCTCAGCAAAGTAAGCAATAATTCTATGCGTCATGTCAATATATACCGTATTTTCCGCACTATAAGGCGCACCCCATTATAAGGCGCACATTCAATGTATGACATATTTTCAAACTTTTTCCATATATAAAGTGCACCTCACTATAAGGCGCACCGCATTATAAGGCGCACCTTCAATGAATGACATATTTGAAAAGTTTTTCCATATATAAGGGGCTACAGTAGAGGCTGGGGTTACGTTCTGCATCCATTAGATGGTGCTGCGCTAAAGGGAATGTCAACAAAACAGTCAGATAGGTCAGTCAAACTTTCTTAATAGATTACAAACCAGCTTTCTGACAACTCCATTCACTCCCAAAATGAATAAACAGCTGTTTTACTATTTTCTCTGAGGTAAAGTATTAGTATTAGCTAGCAATCCAAGATGGCGGGATCTTTTGCGCATGCGCGTCACCGATCGTGCAGGGGCAACGATAGCGTCTTGACAGCGAGACCGGTTGCGGCTCAATATTGATCCATATATAAGGCGCACTGGATTATAAGGCGCATGGTCAGCTTTTGAAAAAATTGAAGGCTTTTAAGTGCGCCTTATAGTGCGGAAAATACGGTACATTGGTTTTATGTAGTAGCTACTTTACTAGGTATGCTTATTTAGGACGATACTCAGATTTATTAGCAAGAAGATTACATGAAAATACATTCTACCCTTTTAGGCCCTTGACCATAATGTGTTAAAATCTAATCAACATTTTTACCTCACGTGTGCAGGGAGTGAGAGTTGGGAAAGAAAGGTGGTTTCTGATGATTAGAATCGGTGCGAGTGATGACCTTTGAGTGGCCCATCTCATGCATAAAGAAGAGATTGGATGACTATCTCCTTTTTTCTTCGACATATAAATGAGCTTACCAGCCCAGGTGACTGAAGTTGTTCTCCACAGTGGTTGTGATGTAGGCCCTCTGGGCTCAGCTGATTGAACTGAAGTCCTGCTGTAATGTCAGTGCTAATTTCAGACTGCAGATTTTATGAATCCCATTTCTTCAGTACAAAAATGCATTTGAAATCTTTTCGAAGAAATGAATTAACATACTCTAGAAATTGCAGTATGGTATGTGAAAACTGGAGCTCAAACCCGAGGGATTCGCCGAGTCAGTCTCAGGGGTTCAGCTTGCAGAGATCAAGACACACACCTCAACTCAACTCAACTTTATTTATAAAGCGCTTTAAGAACAGGCGTTGCTGTATACAAAGTAACGTACATAAACATCAGTTTTGCAGTAAACAAGAACAAAGCAAACATTTTGAAGTGTGAATACGGGTTTGTTTGTTTTTGTTTTTGTCTTTTTTTACGAGTAAATACATTTTACATCAGTGAACAAATAAGAAGTAGTGAATAAAGAGATAAATAAATACATAAAGAAGTAGACTAAACATCAAACTCACACACCACAAAACACCTGACTCAAATGATTCATCATGATACACCTTATTTGGCCATAGGTGATCACGCTACATTGCTTGGCCTAGCTGTGCTACAAGGAATTTGATGCGCTTAGTAGTCGACTTTTGACTGTTTTGATGGTATATTGTATGATTTATTTATCGTAATATATTCCTACTATGATACTATATTCCTACTGTGGTCTGACAAATATGTGCAATATGAATTCACATGTACTGTATAACGGGGTTGTATGGTGTTCCACAGGGTTCAGTTCTGGGGCCTCTGCTGTTTTCATTGTTGTTGTGCTTAAGAAAACACAGCACAACTTTCTGAATTCAAAGTGAAGAGAGTCAGATTCAATGAAAAGGCTACTCTCCCTGTTCATTTTGTTCACAAGTTAACCCTATATCTATGTCTTGAATTTGAAATAAAATGATTTTATTTTTAAATGGCAATTAAATTAAATGGCAAGAACCTAGACAGGTTTGGAATTTCAGTCTAAACTGAACTAATCTTAAAGCAAAAACTTATTTATAGACTTGTGACTTTTGGAAGTTTTGGGGAAACACCTCATTCGATTTGGAATGCTCAAGCTTCTCTCCATTAGGATCACTCAACAAATTAATCTGCCAAATACTGACGACAGAAGGAAATGATCTTTTGTCCTCTTTTCTCGTGAAATAGCTTTTTAATACTAAACACACATTCTCTTGCAGAAATCTTTTTAAGTGACATATTTGCCTAACACTCTAACCATCATTCACCCTTTTGAAAGCTGTAATCCTCTTTGACCTTTTATTTATTTTTTGCCATATACACCCATCACCTCCAAATTACATGTCAACATTAAGCAATTACCTGGTAGCCATCGAAGTAGTCCTCTGCTCATTTCCAGCCACTACCTATTCAATCGTGTTGTTCTCTTCATCAAGCCAACCTTCAAATATGTCATTAGAGGCATAATTGCGTGAGGCTTAATGCTCCCCAGGACAATGACTTACCAGCCTAGTGTCACACATCCATCTATCGTCAAATCCTTTAGCAATTATGAAAATGGGAGCATGGTCTCCTCTTAATGTTCTGCCGTATGAGCTGAGATGATTAATGCAATGCATGTAAACAACACTTTAAAAAATGGATATGATAACCTTGGATCATTTAAACTTAAAAGGCACTTTGATGGTGAACCCTCAAGCTGGTAGAACTTACAACCCTTGTGAGACAAAATTATGTTTTTTTGTTTTTTTTTTGTTTGTTTTTGTTTTGTTTTGTTTTTAAATTAAGCAAATTTGTTTCAAAGCAGAGTCTTCCATTTTCACTCAGGAAAATGAACTTTATAAATACAGGATGTATAGCCATGAATTCCTTCTCAATCGACACCTCTGGGCTTCTGTTAATGTGTGGTGGTGATTTTTTTCTAAACCCCCACCCCCCCAGCCTGTATTTTGCCATTTTGTGTTTGTTTTGTCAACAGTGGGACATTTCTGTGGACAGACAGTTGTTTAACCCTCCAGCCAATCGCAGAGCGGGGGGTGGCGTGGGGCGTGTCACTCACTGTCCCCAGATGGGACCGGGCGAATTTGTTGGCTGCTGCATGACGTCACTCACTCGCTCACACAAGCATGAGTGAGTGAAAAAAATAATAATAATCCGTTCGTGCTGTCAAGTTGCCGCGGGAGTGACATCATGCAGCCGACATTCGCCCCCGTCTGCCGACAGGGAGTGACACGCCCCCCGCTCTGCGATTGGCTGGAGGCGTAAACAACTGTCTGTCCACAGAAACGTCCTGCTGTTGACAAACAACACAAAATAGCAAAATACAAGCTTTGGGGTTGGGGTTAGGAAAAAAATCACCACCACACATTAACAGAAGCCCAGAGGTGTCGATTGAGAAGGAATTCATGGCTATACATCCTGTATTTATAAAGTGCATTTTCCTAAGTGAAAACAGAAGACCCTGCCTTTAACATTAATTTGTGTTTTGGAATATTATAACATTTCACTTTTGTTGTGAATAACTCGACATAATTTTAACTAGTGTTGTTCCGATACCGTTTTTTTGGCCCCCAATACCGATACCGATACCCAGCTTTGCAGTATCGGCCGATACCTATACCATACCGATACTTGAGATTTTTTTCCTCAACATGAAAAAGCTGTCCTGCTATTGGTTCAGAGCATTCAAGGGCCAATAGGATGTCTTAGATCGGCATGCAGTGAACATGTCACATACCAGTGAATGAGCGTGCATGAGCAAGACACAAGATGCTGCATCCAAAATCCTATATTAGCGTTGGAATTAATGGTATCGGCATGTTACTTGTGAGTATTCACCGATATCGATACCACTGTTTTAATGCAGTATCGGCACCTCTGCTGGTACCAGTATCGGTATCGGAACAACACTAATTTTAACATTAACACACAAAACTTTGCTTTGTTCGCAAAATTTCAGTAATTTCCAAGGAACATGTTCCAGCAAAAAGATACAGTACAAAGGGGAGCATTTGTTTATTACGACCATAATGTTTTAATCTGTCATTTATTTATTTTTTTTATGGGGAATAATTTGTATCTGTTCTTAATTACTCCTTCAACTTTAACTTTTAAAATATAAAACAGCGGAAAGTGTTTACATTTGTAAAGGCCTGTGAAGCAACACAATCACTCATACTGTATGGCACACTGAAACGTGGTTCACTCCCTCCTGCCCTCCTGAAGCGCACACTCAAACCTCCCGTAAACCAGAGCTGACTGGTTGACGTTTCTCTACGTTGAAGCACTTCCTGTAATGGCTCCGGCCTCATCTCCAATCCCCCCTGGAGTGTGCCTGTCTTGGCCCAGTCACCTCAGGAGCCTGACAAGATAGATAAAGAGAACCAGAGAGACTGGGAAAAAAAAAAATCCCTGTTTTATGTTTTTTACATGGTCATTACCTTCTCCAAACAGACTGATTGTGATGTGTTATTGTTCACACACACGCGCAAGACGTAATTCATAAAATTCCACTCATTTAAACCTAAAATATTGTGCCCCTTTTTTTTTTACCACTGGTTGTTTCCAACGACAGAGATTTATCATAAACCGTTCAAATGAATCATGATTTCGTAGTCATCTACCAAGGTACATGCATGCATTAGACACAATACGCTGATCATGTGTGACAAAATGTGGCAATTTGTTGCTACCTGTAGTGGAGGTGGTCTTTGTTTTGTTATATGACACCCTCCCAAGCCCCTTTGCTGTAACGCCAGTTTGAACTTGGCCTAGTCCCGATGCTGTCTTCACAATTGGCGGTGGTGCAAAATGTGCTTGAAAGCTGCCAGTTGTGCTTAGTGTTTTTAATTTCATTTCATTTTCACCCCTTTATCAGTTTACAACCATGTTTACATTGTAATGATTTTGCTCACTATTATTATATACTGGTACCTTTTGTAGTTCAATTCAAAACTTTGATTTCATTCTTTAAAAAAGAAATGGAAGGGGACAGAAAGAAGCGGAACTTATCTGCCCCTGATCAACACAAAAATAAAATAAATAAATAAATAAAATAATAATCAACACAAAATACAGGACTGTCTCAGAAAATTAGAATATTGTGATAAAGTCCATTATTTTCTATAATGCAATTAAATAAGCAAAAATGCCATACATTCTGGATTCATTACAAATCAACTAAAATATTGCAAGCCTTTTATTGTTTTAATATTGCTGATTATGGCTTTTTTTTTTTACTTGGTCTGAGGAAATATTCTAATATTTTGAGATAGGATATTTGAGTTTTCTTAAGCTGTAAGCCATAATCAGCAATATTAAAATAATAAAAGGCTTGCAATATTTCAGTTAACTTGTAATGAATCCAGAATGTATGACATTTTTGTTTATTTAATTGCATTACAGAAAATAATGGACTTTATCACAATATTCTAATTTTCTGAGACAGTCCTGTAAATGACAGTAAGCTGTCAAGATGCTTTCAAGGTAACAATTAGAAAATAATGATTTAACAGCATGACCTTGTGCTATAAATATTTTTCCAGTAATTGAGCTTTTATACATTTTTTTAAAAATACAAATGGACTGAGATGATATAGTTTTATAATCCAGATTGTTCCACAAACTGACACCTTTAGTTGAAATACATTGTTTTTTTGTTTGTTCGTTTAGTTCAGTTATACAATGCGCACAGATCAGCAAAGCTGATTGATGCCATATAAAATATTTACTGCGTAACACCGATCTATATACATGGTATGCTACATCCTGTTTTTGTATACCTGGATGTACGAGTACAGTAAATGATACCCATTTGATGTCAAGAATGCCAATGCAACATATCCCTCTCACAACGGTGCAAAGTATGGATAGGTGGAGGGTTGGCTGTGTAACAACCATAATTCAACTGAGATGGGTATCTGGAGAGGGTGAGTCGTGATGGGGCCAGACTCGCTATGATTAGATTTCCCCTGTGTTGCTATTCTCTCTATCCCTGAGATCTCTTTGTGCTTCTTTTCCCTCGTCATATTTTGTATCTCTCAAAAGCAATTCAACAGGGATACCAATAGAGAATCAGGGGACTGTGATTCAAAATGCTTTGATCTTTGAGTACAAACATTGTAAAATATACATTTGTTGATAGCCACATCACAAAATAACTGTCAAAACACATTGCTAAAAGCTGCTAAAATCTCTCTCTTGCTTGTAGGGGTGTGAATTGCCTAGTACCTGACGATTCGATTCGTATCACGATTCACAGGTCACGATTCGATTCGATACCGATTAATCCCGATACGAATGGTCACGATTCGATACCGATTAATCCCGATACGAATTTATAAGTCGATTGTTGCGATTTTTTTCCATTCAAATTTAGAAAATACTATCAGTAAATTTGTACATGTACACTGTAAGATTTGTATGAATATATTTATCTAAAACTTGAGGCTTATAACCGTGAGCCACTGTACACAAACAGTTTGCAATCTGTTTCACATTTGAACAGCATTAAAATAAAAATATTAAGGCTTAATGTGCCGTTCATATAACATTCTTCCATGCTCAAGGTGTGAATCCTAAAAAAAAAAAAAAAAAAAAAAAAAAAAAAAAAAAAAAAAAAAAAAAAAAAATTCTGAAAAAAATCGATTCTGCCGATTATTGAATCGATTCGAGAATCGCGCGATGTAGTATCGCGATATATCGCCGAATCGATTTTTTTTAACACCCCTACTTGCTTGTAATCTCTGAGTCAATCTCCCAGCCGTCGCTTTGCAATATTGATGCTCATATCTGCTCATAGCCTGTGTGTCCATGCTGCGGCACTGGGTAATCAGTTAACCTGATTATGCATCTGATGGAATTAAATCATTTCAGTAAGTGAAAATAATAATATGAGTAATAGGTGTGGGGGGGTGGCGTTACTCCCCATAGCATTTTCTGCAGTGGCCACAAATCAAGTTTTGCTCCCTCTTCGTCCTATGATATCATTGATTTCGCAGATGTATCACCATTAACGTAACCAATGTTGACACCTGATGAATGTATTTAGACATGCATTTAGATATTCTATTATATACAGTGCCGTGAAAAAGTGTCTGCCCTCTTCTCAAATTCTCCACGTAGTTTCCCCACTTTAATGTTCTCCCTCAGGACTTAATAGTAAAGAGGAAAATTCATGGTTCTGTAAATCACAGCAAGTCATCCAGCTCCTGATGGAGCAAAGCAGCGCCTGACTATCACGTACCATGACCATGTTTTGACTGCAAAGCTTCCAAAAAGTTCAGCTTGCATCTAGCAGGAGTTTTTCCTTGGAATGCTACCATGGATGCCATTTTTGCCCAGTCACTCCCTTCAGTCATGAACACTGACCTTAACTGAAGTAAGGGAGGCTGGCAGTTTTTTAGATGTTTTCCTGGGTTCTTTGTCAGTTCATGGATGAGTAGTTGCTGTGTTCTTGGGGTAATTTCTGTAGGCTGGACACTCTTGTTGTTTAACCACTGTTGTGTGTTTTCTCCATTTGTGTCCTAAAGCTTTAGGAATGGATTTGTAACCCTTTCAAGACTAATAAATGAATGCAGTCTATTTATCATCTGTTCTTGATGTTTTTTTGTTGTTGTTTTTTTTTATTTTTTATTTTTGTATTTATTTATTTTTTTATTGTGGCTTTTTTGTTGCAGCATTTTGAGATCTTTTGAGACGGGTGCCAGACAGGTTCTGTTCAAGTGATTTTTTTTTTTTTTTTTTTGATTGAACAGTTCTGGAAGTAAAACAAAAAAAAAGTGATTATCCACAGTTAATTCTTTATTCATCAACAGGGGCAATTATTTATATATTTATTTATTTATTAATTTATTTATCTATTTATCTATTTATTTATTTTTAAACAGATGGCAAGTTTTAAAATTGCCCTTTATGTACTTTGTCTTTGTCTGATATTAACATCAATGTTAAAGTGAGGAAACTGCAAAAAAATGTAAGAATTTGAGAAGAAGGCAAATACTTTTTCATGGCATTGAATGTACTATTATACTGTTATTGCTTACTGCTCGTTACACATTTGGATGCAAAATTCAAAAAGTTCTTTCAATTTGAAATTCTCCACTCCATTTATTTCTCTTCTGGTTTGTAACATCCCAATTTCATTAAAGAAAAATTGACTTGTGATTGATGCTATCTTAGTTACTGGTATTACATTTCTGTTGCCTTATTGGTTAAATGTTAAAGTCAGCACCACATAGTGACGTTATTTTGGTACACGACACCTAAACGTCACTCTGAACTACAGGATGTGAGAAAAATAAGCCTCATATTTTGTGTGAGAATGTATGACTTTGGTGCAACCATGACTTTTTTGGTACCAGTGAACCACAGGGAAGAGGATTAGTCAGGAAAGTTAAGTGAGTGTAAAGGACAGACCTTTTAAGCAGGCCACATGATAGCATGCTGAATGCAACAGCAGGCATGAATCTGCAGATTATCAGCACTGGCTCGACTATCCAGAGGCTGATTAAAGGCTTTGCACCTGTCACTTGTGTAATGATATTAAGTGGTAAAGCAAAATTATAGACAGTTTATAAAAAGTCAAGGCAAGTCAAGATGAGATGATTGGAGAGCTGTCTGCCAGTACAGACTTGCATTCATATGGGATTCGAAAGGCATGCCTCTGCTGATGCCCTTATGAAAAGAACATTTTGCAGTAGAAGCAACCGGAATTTATATTTCAAAACCTGTTGCTTAATTGAATGTATGAGCTCAGCAGGTGGACGCCCCCACGACCTGGAGTCTAATGATTATTGGCCTAAATGGTAAAGGCTGCTCTTGGTAAAATAAACAATGCCTTGTCATTGATGGATAGTGCACTTTCATTGATTCTATTTGGCCTGTAAAGATCCGTCATGACAAAAAGTGCACATCAGAGGAGAAATACAATCACGAGACTGCTTTGGTGGAGCGGGCCTTTGGGAATAGCTAGGATAGCATCAACGTATGTTATTGGCTTCTTCTTGCCTTCACAGTCAGGCTGGATAACCCTTGAAGTAGCACTCCCTCGATGAGTGATCTGTTTATTTTTGCATGGCCGCCTTTATCGACAGAGCCTATAAGCTTGAGAGGAAAGATGCTATCTGACTCTATTCCTGGGTATGTAACAACAAGCATTCAGGAAAAGCAGCCCCAAGTGCATCAGGTCAGAGCAGCTGTAAAGATGGAATAATATTCTTCTGGTTTACTGCTGTTTTGGGAGAGTTGTTTGCTCACCTTTTCTTGTCCAGAGCTACAGCTAATTCCCTTTGTCACTTGCCTGATTTTATTAGTGTCAAATCCACTACTTCAGTGAATGTTTTCAACATTTTAACTAGCGGTTGTCTTGTCTCCGATTTACGGTTTTCATATCAGTAGGTTGGTGACTGAAAGTACAGATAGGCCTCATAAGCATCCAATTTATCATACGGGAGACACAGGGAAAAGCCCAGACCGATGCAATAATCCTTCTTCGACAGACAGACCTAGCTCGAAGGGAATGAAAGTGCTGCGCCATTATGGCATGTTTAACATAGATCATTGATGACATACAGAAGAGGGATTTTGTGAGAACATATTGCACTCTCATGTCCTGAAGTTTCAGAAGGGAAATGTAGTTTGCAATTGCCTTTCGAAGCTTCAGGGCGACTCGATATAAAAAGATTATACAGCGGTGATCATTAATAATCGATGGGGAGGATACAGCACTAGAGCCTAAAACGGTGTAAATGCCTGTATGTCTTTGAACCTAGCAGTGAAATATTCATCATGCTCTGCTGATGCCAGCTTTAGTTGAAGGTAACCGCATCGGCCGTCAGTGTGAGACTAAGCCTTGTTTTCTCCCCAATGTCTTTTATTTTTGAAGATTCTACTCTTTTATTTTTAAAGATTCTTGCAAGTGAATACCCTTCTGCTCCAGTCAGTCATAGTACATTTTTTGTGTGCTCCTCGTGCAAATGTTGTTTTTTAATTTATTGATTAATATCAAATATTAGACTTAATCGTTCATGTCTGCTGAAAGCCGTTGGATTTGAAATGACACAAAACCAATCATCATTAACCAAAAGCATACATTTTTAACCAAAGTACTCATTTTATGAGCACACCAAACTGACATTCATCCCCATTTTACACTGTACAGTACCTTAGAGTGAGCAGATTTTCAAAATTTGCGTCCGGGACGGCACAATTTAGCTGAAAATGAAATTGGGGGGGACAGGTGTCATACGCCGAATCCTATTCGTCGACTGGGGGGTATTGTTCGATTACTTTAGCTAATGCTAAATACTTATGTTGGTTGACAGTCAACAGCGCTAAACAATTAGTGACTCACTCAATCTCCATTATCGAACCTTTTTTTTTGCTTAGTCCCGGCAGCTAGAATCTGACTGTGCTGTTTATCTCACTCCCGTCCCGCATTGTAACATTGGAAATATGCTGCCAGAAAGCTCAGCTTGTGTTGAGTCTGGCCGCCAAGTGACATTATTAGG
Organism: Festucalex cinctus; assembly: GCF_051991245.1. Classification (NCBI taxonomy): domain Eukaryota; kingdom Metazoa; phylum Chordata; class Actinopteri; order Syngnathiformes; family Syngnathidae; genus Festucalex; species Festucalex cinctus. Next base: position 12,906,756 of record NC_135420.1, read on the forward strand.
ATAGTAGGGCTGCATTTCCCATTATTAAAACAGTGGGATTGGTGAAATCTGTCGGGACTCGGGACCCAAGTCTCAAAAACTGGGTCTGTCTTGGTCAAACCCAGGACATTTGGATTGGTCACCCCACAGTACCTCTTTTGTTGCTTGCAAAATTTGGTAGGCTAAAATACAAAAAGGTACTACTAGACACTAATCGTGTCGCCAAGCCTTCAGAAGTGATACCAGATGAGTAAAAACCTATTGCTAGCCACCCATTGGTCGAACACAAAAAAAATAAAAAATAAAAATAAAAAAACACATGCTAACACTAGTTTAGCATCTTGCTGTACCTTTGTTCTGAAAGTTGTAATCAATTTCAGTTTGCTGAAATAGTTTTATTTCTGCTGTCTCTTCTCAAATATTTGTCGTCTTTGCGTGGCCAGCAGTCACATGCCCGAAGCAAATATAGAAGACCCTCATTCTCCTCCATTGTTGTTGTTTGTTAGAATGTCTCATTCTGACTGATGTGGTCAACTTTAACCCATCACAGTGAGTGCACAGTTTGTGGCACACATTGGAGTCAGGGCATCGATGTCTTCCTCAAGGACACCGCAGCTGTGCATCTGGACGATGTTGGGGTCGAGTGGTCCATGGCTTGAGCTGGGGTTCCCACAGGGTGTTGGCTGGCAGTGATCTTGCCACTTACCCTACAGTTTACCTCATTTTTCAGCTGTCACCCAACTTACTGTCCGTCTTTACCCCCAATTTAATGCTCCCTGGGTGTCTGCAGTGACGGCATGAGGTTATTGGCTCTTTAAATGGGCAGTGACCTATGTACCACTGGCCAATTTCTTTAGTCATTCTCAGAGTTGTGATGTGGCCTTGAGCTTCTGATGCATATTGCAGCTCGAGGCACTTCCCCCCGCAGCTCTCATAATCTGAGAATGAGTCACCACTTTGGCTCCAGTCAGGGTAGAGGTCAGGCGTTTTGACCCATGGGACTAATTGTCTCAGCGTGACAGCAAAAGGAGGACAATGAGTGTGGAGAACACTACACTCTCTCATCCATTAATAGTGAAGTAATTGCTCAATCATGCATGATTATCAGCTGCAGGGGTACCTCAGTGATTGTAAGAAAATTATCATGTCTAGTGCTATGGCTCATAAATGCGATGAATGATGGAAGTGTTAGATCTCACCCATAAATACAACTCTTGTACCCTTCATGTTGAATTAAAAATTGAAATATTGAAGGCTAGTCATTGAAAATATTTTGCGTTTTTTTACCTTTCCCATAACTGACGCTGACTTTATTAGTCTTATTGACACTTATGCACACAAAAGTTTTCTTTTAGTATATCACTGTCTTTAAATTAGGGATGGGCAAGTACTGAAACCAGCTGTCAGTATTGGGCCTTATTTTAAGCTAGCAGTACTCGCAACAGTGGCCAATTCCAGTATCGGCTGTCCTCTTGTGGCCATTTTACGATCAGGAACTAAAAATTGTAAGAATTCAAATTTAGGTTTTAAAACTATTAGTGGTATCAGTACTTTGTATCGGGATCGGTGCATACTCAACGGTTGAATTCTCATACAGGAATCGGTCTGAAAAACAAAGATGTGGTATCAAGCATCCCTATTTTTAACTCATTCACTCCCAGCCATTTTCACAGAAGCAATCCCATTTGCTACTGGCTGTTTTACTGAATTTTGACTGTTTTTGCAAGGACCACAAAATATTGTGTTATTTTGCTCTAAAAACATGGAACCTATCAGAAGAAAGATTAAAGTCTCTTCTTTCATCAGGAAAAGAAAGTATGTTTCTATCTGTTTCCGTTTTGCAGCAATTAACATTAGAAGAGAGCTAAGTTTCATCAGTTTTCACAAATCTATTTAAAATTCTAAGTAATTTAGCTTTTTTCCTTGATGGCCCTGGTTAATCTCCTTTGCTCAGCTGCCACCTGTTGGCCGTGTAATAACTACCATTTCTTAAACTGTTCTTTGCAGTTGAGAGGCTGCATCAAAGCCTTCTGTATGCTCTAGCATAAAAAAACAAACAAAAAAACAAAAAAAACGTGTAAATACGTCTTTGGGACACTTAAAACATAAAAAAAACGTATTTACACGTTATTGGGAGCAAATGAGCTAAGTACATTTTGTGGTGTCTTTTTTTTTTTTTTTTTTTTTTTAAACAAAATATCGTAAACATTAAATGTATCCAAAATAAAACTTGCAATGCTTTTTCGATCTGTGTTGATTGTGATGATGTCCCTCTTCATTATACAGAGGATCTACTCCCTCCTGGCTTCCCTAACATTGACATGGGCCCTCAATTGAAAGTCGTGGAGCGCACTCGGACAGCAACGATGCTCTGCGCCGCCAGTGGCAACCCTGACCCAGAAATCACCTGGTATAAGGACTTCCTGCCCATTGACCCCAGTGCAAGTAATGGGCGAATCAAACAGCTGCGCTCAGGTAAGGAAAAGTGAAGCGTGTTTGTCATTATTGTTCTTAACGTAACATTTGTTTTCCTCTAAAGGTGGTTTAGCAATCGCCTAAATTACTTCTTCAAGAATACTTTTGAAGACTCCTGTCGTTTTTTTTAAACAGCCTTTGTAAGTGTAAAGTATTAAGGTACAGTATGTTAAATGAATGAATGAGGTCAAATTATAAATGCTACCTCAGAAATACAGTATTTCAAAGTCAGTGAAAGCCACATTGAAGTTGCACCGGCACAACTCAGTGGTGGATATGTTTGTGTCTTGTTCACATTGATTAAACCCCACTGAAGCCCACTAAAGCGAAGTCTAATTATATAGCTAATTAAGTGCAGACTCTGAAGCAGCCCTGGGCAACAAGGGGTAGATATTTTAGGTCGATAATTTGTCACCATTGGAAAAATCCAATGACTGTCATTTGATCTCTTACTGCAGATGTAAATCAGCACGAAGGCTACTAAATTGTCTCGTGATTGAGTTCATGTCCCATTTGTGCCTCTCGTGTGCTATTCTCAAAATGATTGATCATCTCATTATTTATGCACATTGATATAAAATAAATGAACAGCTCCCAAACATGGTTTTAATTTTAATTTTAGGAAACATATGCCTATGTAATTGTTCAGTATGTGTTAATATGAATGTGGGCTATTGCAGGAAAACGTACTAACAGTCTTTTTATTAGATTTTTTTTAAACAAGTCACGTGAATCAATTGATATATCAGTGTGTAATTTACTGTACCTTTAGCGAATTATCTTACAATCTAGTGTACCAACTTGTGTCTGAGAATACATTGTGTATTATTGTGAAAAGAGAGGGAATATGTGTGCACGTTTTTTTTTTTTTTGTGTGTGTACGCCACATCCAAGTTCTGTATACATTCATTGTTTCTCAGAACTCTCTATTTAGCATTAGCTAATCAATTGTATCAACAACAATTAGCTACCATGAAACAGCTCTGTAAGAAATCAATAAGTACGGCAGGTTTTTATGGTTAAAAAAAACATGCACTGTGTGTGTGTAGGGATGTGTGCTTATTAGCTCTAATTAAAGCTTTTGAGAAGTTACTGCAAGTCTTGGTGAGTATGAGTAAAATGCTGAATATCAATGCTGGTTTACTTAACTTTTTGGTCAACATTTCTCTCCATGGTTAAACCACTGTCCGTTATTTTGCATGCTATCTAATGTAACTTCTCTATCACCATTCTTGTGATTCTCCTTCAATAGCATTTGTATGTCTTGTCTAATTGAAGGATGTTTTTGTTTTTTTCTCCATGTGCTTTGTCTATAATTAATAATCGTTTGAAAATATGACACGTCAAAATGAATGAACGTTGCGGAGTATTTAACACATTCAATCTAACATCAAATTATGTTAACTAAAGACAAAAAATCTTCTAAAATTCAACTTAAGAACAACTTTAAAAACCTACATTCCAACATACACCAAAACCAGTCATAAACAAAATTTTACAATATTAAAAATAAATGATACATAATTAGTTAATTATAAACTTTTGAAACTTTTAAACTATGATACAAAACAATGTTTGAAATTATGACATTACCAAAGATGAAACTTCTGCACTTGAAGTGTTAAGTGGCAGTTAACTCCAACCTTACCCTAAAATCAACTATGTTGTTCTTCCTCTTTCCTCTATTTACTTTCATCTTGCTTTGTGATTTACAGAAACCTTTGGTAAGTCTTCATCTGAGTCAAGCAAGCCCACCCACTTTCCTTCAAGCAGATGGCATATTTAAACTCTTGGTCAATATGCATGCATCCCTTGCTCCCCCCCTCTCCCATTTACCCTTTCCTGCCACTTGTTCAGTTATTTTCACCAACAATTTTGTAATGTGAGTTTTTCAAGGCATCTTTATCCTGTTAAATCTAATATACATGGTACACCATCATATGAGTCTTAAGTTGTTGTTTTTTTTGTTGTTTTTTTAGGTTAACGTAAAGTAAAGCTGTGGCTGATTAACTTTTGCTGATCACATGATCCAAATTTTAGACTTGACAACCTTGTTGCAAGACACCTGCCCTCATTAATATAATGCAGATAGGTTGCGTTATTTTTGGATTCTTAGTTTTGACATTACTGTCCAAAAAAAGCCTGAGAATGTTGAGCAAGTACTGATAAGGGTTGAAAAATCAGGAGTCTTTTCTTGAGGATGGCCAATGCTGTGTACAGTGTCTAACATTTAAACTGATCTCGGCCTAAATTTTCCTGTGTGATATAATTAGTCGGCTACATTTTTGTACATGTACATTTTGGCACATTCCTTGTTTAAAAAACAAATACATATATTGTGGGCTTTTACTGAAGTTCTTGTTGCTGTATGACAATATTCAATATACCGGGAAGACTAAGGTTGATGAGAATATGGGATGCATTCTTACAGTAAGCTCCTTTGGCTTCTCATGTTCTCATCATTTTGAGTAACCGTCTTTGGTTCACAGATTCCTACGTTTAGAATTTATTAAGAATTGCTTGCAAATATAACTACATGATGGTAACCTTTCATGAGAAAGTGCTGTATAGTAAAAGAAAAAAAAAACATTAATTTTACTGTGCATTTGATTATTATTATTATTATTATTATAGCGTTTTAGACGTCACGCTAAAAATGAGTTTACTACAAATAGTGCTCTACTTTTGAGGAGAGTATGTGCAATGCTTGTCATAACAGCCTCTATTAGGGTTTATCTGTTTTCTTGATTGCTCCAGGCAAACCTTCGAGCCTTTGGGGGTAATTCCTTAATTTCAGTTTGTCATGGTAAAAGTAAAGTATTCAGGGAAAGACAAGTGAGGATGGGGATATGCTGGGAGACAATAAATGAGGTCGGTGCTGTAAATGAATTACGCCATCACCATTTGGTTGCGGAATAGCTCAGTTACAGCACGAGCCTACTAACAAATTGACTGACAAATTCAATTTAAAAACAAAGCTCACTAGATTCTGTCCAAAAAAAAAGGGTCTATGTTCTAGACCACAGCACTGCCAGGCCAGATAATATTTTTGTGTGGTCCCCCCAATGAGTTTCCTCCAGAATCATGGAGGAGGCTTGACATTTTTTGCAATGTGCTTTCACTGGCCTTATCAGGTTAAATGCCCCAAAGATTGGGGAGGCCCCATTTTTTTCATAATCTGTGAATGGAAGCTCACTGTCCTACGTGCAAAAAGCCTGTGTCATATCATCTTTAGTTTCATCTCTGAAAGATCATTAATATATGCTGCTCTTTTACTTTGTCAGAACATCTGAGGGGACGAGCTGGTCAGCCAGCTACCCTATGAACAGTCAATTCTATTTTGACAAATCAGACAATCTGTCTCCCTCGTATGCAGAGAACACCATTTCTAACACATTTAGAGGGCTGTTGAGCAAACATCTGGGGTGATCAGTGGAGTAAATCATGCCACAGCTGATAAGTCAGTTGCTTGTTGAGGTGTATTTAGGTCATTGTCAATGTAAGCTGATCAACCTCTCACTGACCGAAGCTTAGAAAGGGGTAGACTTATGGCCATTAAGTTACATGGTTTAATACAGGTGGATTTGTTATTGTAGGCCCAGCTGTCTGATATTTTTTTATATGCTAATTTAATCAAATAAAATAAAAGTCAGAAAAGATGCCATTGATCATAGCATATATGTTTATCATTGTTGCTTTGAAACCAAAATACCTTTAACTTCTATTTATTGGATCTATTATTTTTCCCTCCTATCTCATTCCCGTTTTGTCACAACTTTTAAGTAGTCCTGCTTTATTAACCATAACCTTACCTGGCCTAACCTAACAATACCCTTCACCTTACCCAACCTTAAACTAGTAACACCCTTAACTTCACGACTAAAAATTCATATTCGCTTAAGCAAAATAAGTCAACCACTTCCTGCAACCTCTAATAAAATGCTAACACCGTAACAATATAACCTCCTTGGGGCCCTAATGTCCTCTGTCTTGTGATTAACCTTATGTGGCTTTTAAACTGGTCGTCAAAATCATTTTCATAATGACACATTTTTTAACACCGTTTTACCTGTTTGTTCCATTGACTTTTGTATGTGTGTGTATATACACAGTAAATACATGAGCAGTGAAACCCTGTTGATCACGAAGGGTGTGCAGACTCAACTGTAAGAAATGAAAATTCCCGATTGCAGACTTTCTTTCACCTTATTCCCCACTTATATGCTTTAAATAAATTTAAACCTGAAAACACCCAGTTCAGTTATCCAAATAAGTGACTAAAATGTGCTTACGGTAGTTCAAGTTGTTTATTTGTCTCATAGTTGATGTCTTCTGTAAATCTGACACATAAAACAAAAGAGAATTAAACATTGCATATTTAGACACCAACATGCTCTCCCAAAACCTTATAATTGTGGCTAACAAAGGTCCACTACGATACTATACTATACTATACTATACTATACTATACTATACTATACTATACTATGCTATGCTAGGCTAGGCTAGGCTATGCTAGGCTATACTAGCTATGTTATGCTATACTATAATACTATGCTATGGTATGCTAGGCTATACTAGCTATGCTATACTATACTATACTATGCTATGCTATGCTAGGCTATACTATCTATACTATACTATACTATGCTATGCTATACTAGCTATGCTATACTATACTATACTATACTATACTATACTATACTATACTATACTATACTAACTACTGTGTAATTTGAAACGCCATAGAAGATCTGATGACAATTAGCATAGATGCTATGGTAATTGTAAACTTTCAAATATCTGCTACCTTAACATACATGGATCAGCAACTCATACAAAGCAAACAATATTCGCTGCTCTCTCTGCTCTATGAAAACAACAGATGAAAATTGGCAAAACATGGTGCTATATAATCTTAAAGGTGTTTTCTTTGTGTTCTGAAATACGATGCATTTCTACCATTAGACCTCAGCGCTGTCAGCCATGTTGCGGCATAACGTGGTGATACATTACAATACACTAAACTTGTGCAACTCTACTTTGATGTAAACTGTAAAAAAGCACTGAAAATGATTGCTTCAAAATCCTTGATAATGACAAAACGTGATGATGGAGAAACACTGCTTACAGTATATACTGTATATATACATATAAACACATCACAAACCAGGCAGACCTTAGACTTATTCTTGCCTCCTATCTGCTGGTATCACATACAATCCAAATGTAGTGAAGAGTCAAGATAATTTTTTCGTGAAAGGGAGCGGAACTCTGAAAAAGGCACAATAAGAGATACGATGAAGGGCGAAAGATGGAAAAAATAGTTATAATAAGAAATATGTTAAAAAAAAACAGTTTGACAACAATTTAGCTATGGGCAGAAGAACAGTTTAATGTAGTGTATGCCAGAGCAAGGGGGGTTTGAGTTAATCTCTGTCCCCAACAATTCATGGCTCTGCCTGCAAGGGATGCATTTTACATCCAAGCAACAACTCACAGCTACATTTTAAAAAGCCCACCAGTGAGTGAATAGATAAGCTGGGTATTTTACTGTCCCTAATGGGATATTTGGCCTGCAGTCAAGCTTGTAACACAATGGACTTACAATAAACAAAGAATAGGGAAGCACGCAGCATAAGAGAAATGAAACAATGGAAATAGCCAAGAGACAACATGACCAAGCAGGAGTGGTGAAGCTAGAGATGAAGTGTCTATCTATAACACTTAAGGAGGGTTACGATTTGTGGAATTAAAAAAAAAACCTTCAAGGTGTTTGATTATAGCATGTGTTTGCCAGAAGGTACAGTGAAGTCTGAACTAGACCAGTGCAGACTGCATTACCTCCTGAGCAGGCTTGTAATGTAGATACCCAGGATAGTATGGAGACCAATAACTGCTTTACTGACCTCCTTCTCAAGGTCATTCGGCCGGGAAACGGCTTATGACACTGGAGCAGACTATACTGGTGTGAGGTCTTGCCCTAGCAATGCCTTATCACCCATATTTGCAGCCTACTAAATAAATGCCATGTCCTGCCTAAGACACATTGAGTTTTTGTTGTTAGTATGGACCATCCGTCCTAGAGAGAAATAAAACGTGAGTACATCAGCTATGGAATCTATTTGTGATACCAGCAGTGGGAGAGATTATTTTATTTTTGCATTCCTATAAAAAGTTCCACTTTCTAAATTCTTACCTGGGTTAAAACCAGATCTAGTGATCCACTCCCTAAGCCGAATAAGCACTACTAACCTATAACTAAATCTATGTTGTGTCTTCATTTTTGTGTCTCCTCCAGAGGGTACCCCGATTCGAGGTAAGACGTTTAAGCATCACAGTGAAACAATATAAATATAACCTAAAATACCTTAATCTCATACATAACTATATACAAGTAGATGTCTCACAACACCATCCTAACGACTAAATAGGGTGATAATTCTGTTGGTGCCCCATAAAAAAAAATATATATATATATAAAAACATAACATTAAATATTGCTGTCATCTATGTTTGTATTCTGTGTGATGTCTGTGTTAAACATGCCCATTCACCAACGTTCCTCCACCTCAGTCTGTGTCTTGCGTGCATTTTCACATTGTCATGAAAAAATATGAGACAGTTCAACTTTTATTTTGGGTGGTTGTTGGTCTGGTGATGTTTAGGCAAGGAGGTCCTCTTAGGCCGAGCTAATGAATACTGTAAGATGGCAAGCTTTGTGACCCCCTTTTTTCCCCCCATCTTCTTTGTTTTGATATCCTTCTCATCCTTCTGGTCTCCGCTAGAGCCGAAAGACACTCATGTAATGTTAATAAGCAAGTTGCATTACAGAAATTTGCATTTATTCCCCCCTGTCTGTGACAGAGCTTCTTACAAAGATGAACCTCGCGATGCCCGTGGGGCGAAGGCTGCTGTTTAAAAACGAAGCTTGTAGTTACTTCATATTTTTTCTTATGTGGAAATCAAAGCAGAAAATGGAATGACAACGTAATATATTACTTTGAAATTTTTTACACTGACTTATTTTCCACCAGATTTCTACTGTGATTTTATGTGTTTATTGCAAAATTATTTGTGTTTCGTTAATCAGGTAAGTAACTGTATATCATGTGCCTTTTAGAAACAGTATTGGATACATTGACAGGTTACAACATTATGACCACCTCTTGTAGCAAGTGGTCATAAGGTTGTGATTGTCCGGTATATATATTCACATGATACAAACTATTAGAGATAGACTGATAATCGAGCGCCGATATTGAGCATTTTGATGAAGATCAAAATCATATCGGTCTATGTCTACAAACCATGTCTTGAAACTCAATCCGAAGTTCATTTTGGCACTTTGTTCCATTAAATTCATACTTGAACCAAGCCTAACCCAGCCAAGTCTGCAATAGCATTAGCGTTTACGAAGGTCTCATTTGTCAAATTGTGGCAAACAGCTGGGCATGTAGTAAGTACGTAGACATGGATCCTAGTAGTATACATATATAGAGTCTTTATAAATAAACCAATATGAAAAATGTCTTTAAAAAAATCCATTCCCCTTCAATCAAAGCAACACTGGTCTATGATAAGACCTAAGCGAAAGGTGGAAAACTGGAATAGTCACACTACTACCTGTGTCATCACTGATTTTATGCGTGCCACCAGATAGGCACAGACAACAATTGGCATCACACATTGGCCTCACACTGGTTTGGCAACAATGCAGTGACCTTGGGGTGAGGTCAGATCATACCTGAGTGACAACCGTAACACCCTCAATACAGAGAATTGCAGGTCCTGCTACCATGTGATTACACACGTGTCTTTTCCACTGTGTCATTTTAAAACAAGTTCCGAACAGAAACCTGAATTTTTCTGATGTTTGTCCAGGTAACCATTTGCCTTATCATCAACCGCATTGGCAATCTGCACAACTGTGACACTATGCAGGATAAGAACGTCACACTTGAGGAATCTGAACTAAATGTAGCAACTGGGATAGGCTCCAAGCCCATGTCATGACATTGAACAGAACAAGCCTGTCTCGAAGTCTTCGTTTCAAAATATTTTTGCAATATCCTACGTAATATATTACCCTCATATGTCCATCTTTGCAGCAAAACTGCTGTATTTGAAAGGTACGAGTGCTTGTCCACTTGATTACAGTTGGTTTTCAATCAAATTTGTGTTGCGATGCAGTGAGTAGTGTTTGCGTGAGAAGCGAGGGAGAAAACGGAGAGAATAGAATGCCCCTGGCAAGCCTGACTGGCCTCAGAGCAAGAATTAGGGAGTGAGACTGGGCCAGTTATTTTGTTGATTGCCTACAGAAATCAATCAAGGCTTGCTGGAGCAAACTAATTGAATTACACAATTGGGTCTGGCAGAGGGGGTACAATTGGCAAAGCTGCTTCAAAATAGTGACAGGGTGGGCAAACCATAACTTGGGGCACTTTACACAATTAATCACTCATGCCTCAACCCATCCTTCTCCTTCGATTTTTCTTCTCTTGTCTGTCTTTTCTCGTTGTGGCCTCAATATTTTCATTGTTTTTGTCTAACAAAGCGCAGGACATAAAACATTAGGAATAGTACATTCGCCAATAACCAAACTTGGAAACAACAAACTTAACCTATTGCCAGAGCAAGAACGACGTGAAAGTGAAATGTTTCCAGGAAGCCTTGCTACACTTAGTCCTCAAAAAATGATAAATTCTGCATTTCACTCTCTTCTTTCCACTTGAGTGGTCCTCAACGGACAAAACTTTGATAATGGATTCTGTTATAATGGATCCCTGTTGAACAGGGTTGCTACCACTGTATGAAAAAAAATACTTCAGATCTCATTGGCCATTTTTGCCTTTTAAGTCAAGTTGGTGATGGTGTGTCTGCTGCGTGACAGTTGGTAAACATGGGCAGTGGAACATACCAGGTGTTCTACAAAGCTGGAGTTGTAGCCCTTTTAGTTCTGGTAATTAATACGTTTAACTCATTCACTCCCAGCCGTTTTCACAGAAGCAATCCCGTTCGCTCCCGGCTGTTTTCCTGGATTTTGACTGATTTTGCAAGTTCCACAGAATATTGTGTTCAATTGCTATAAAGGCATGGAACCTACCAAAAGAAAGATTAAAATCTCTTCTTTCATCAGGAAAAAAAAAAAGTATGTTTCTATCTGTTTCCGTTTTGCAGCAATTAGCATTAGAAGAGAGCTAAGTTTCATCAATTTTCACAAATCTATTTAAAATTGTAAGTAATTTAACTTTTTTTTCTAGATGGCCCTGGTTGATCTCCTTTGCTTGCTGCCACCTGCTGGCCGTTTGTGTAATAACTACCATTTCTGCAACCGTTCTTTGCATTTGAGAGGCTGCATCAAAGCCTTCTGTATTCTCTACCATAAAAACAAAACAAAAAAAACACGTATAAATACGTCTTTGGGACACTTACAACATTAAAAAAAAACAAATGTATTTACATGTTATTGGGAGCAAATGAGTTAAGTTTGAAGAGGGTTCAGTTAGACAGGCCAAATCTACCTGACTGGAGATGAAGTAGGGTGAAAGAGTCCTGTAGTTGCATAGGGAGCTGTAGCCAAATGTGATAGTGTAGAAATAAGTCTTAAGTCAAGATTTCAACAGTTTTATAAAAGTAGTTGCTCTAATTTCTGCAGGTAGGGTATTCTGGAGTGCTTGAGCCCAAATAGATAATGCTCTAGAACCTGCTTACTTCTTTTTAGCTCTCAGTCACAAATGACAAGCACATTGTCAACGTAAGGAACAAGATGAAACACAAGATACCATCAAAGGCATGATAGGAAGGCACTAAGCCATGTAATGTTTTCGGAGTGTTGTGTACTAAGGCTTTGATACCCATCCAGGTTTCAAGGTGATCTCGCACTATATTATGATGGATGGAAAGACAGCTCTGAGGTCAAGTAATAATACTATTTGATGAGGTGTGAGTCACATCTAGTAAACAGCCATTTGCCATGTTTGCGATGGTTGTCTTCAGGTGTTCCCTGAATCCTCAATGCAACAATTCAAGCGGATTACAAGAGGCCATGTTTGATTTGTAAAAGAATACTGGAGATTAAACTGAGATTTGACACTGGTCTGTAGCTGAAAGGTAGCGTTTGCAGTCTTGAGGCCGTTAGCAAGATTTGAATGTAGCCAATTCATGCCTTGAATATAGCTTCATGCGTTTATTGAAAGATCATTTAAATAATCTACTGTCAGCTCATAAAAACATTTTAACAAAAGTGTTGCTTGTGTGTTTTTGTTGTTGATGTTTTTTTTTTAATTGCAAACTATCTGTAATTAAGGATTTAATCACTGCTGTCTTAAAAGCTGTAATAGAGTGCCAGAGAAGCGAGTGAAAATAATATTTTCTTTTTTTTATTTTAACAAACTATCTCCTACGGGACTTCAAGTTTTGGTCCCATCTGTGAGCGAGGGCGCAGGTCTCTTACTGTGTGTTTTTATTCTTAATGGTGGTACAGTCACAAGTTAGTTACAGTGAGCCACACTGAAATTGTTGTGCATTTTCAATAAGACCGACATGAGAAGAAATGGAAGCAATTGTCCTGTTCATATTTCATACGCCACAGTAATAGTTAAAGCATTAATGTTAGGGCTATAGCATTGATTGTGGTTGGAGAAACGGCAGAAGGACCAGACCTCAAAATGTATGAAGTAGTGGTCCGGTATAGCAGTGGTATATGGGAGAACCGTTACATTGGAGGTTATGAAGTTCTGAGTACGAAATTGAAAATATTATTATGAGCTAGTTGGGGAGGCAACATGGCAGGCTTAACATGCAAGGGTGTCCTAAAAGTTCCAAGACTGGTGGCACAAAAGATATGTATTTCAAACCTGAACAATTATAACTCTTTCAATATGGGCCATATGATCAACTATCACATCGGCACCGAGAACTTGTGGAATTTGCTTTGTTCAGTGCGCGAGAAGAGTTTTGGCAGGACAACTTGTGGCTGCTTTACCATGGCAGATTGCCTGCTTACATTGCCCTGAGCATCTGTCAGTTCCTGGCCGATTTGAACATCGCCAAGCTCCAGCAACCTCTCGAACTCACCCTGTCTGTCTCCATGCAATTTCTTTCCCAAGCTCAAGAGGTTTATCAAGGACACGTTTTAAAGACATCAATATGGCTGTGACGACGGAGCAGCAGAGGATCCCGGGAGAATCCTTGCAGCAGTGCAGTAAGGCACATAATACATGGATGGTGTGTTTGACTCCAGGGGGATTACTTCTTCGGGGAAAACTTGTAGTTTGTGGTTTGGGTTTGAACAGATCTTGAACAGATCTTTTGTGACACCAGTACTGAAACCTTTCTGACACACATAATTCACTACAGGAGCACAGAATGGCACATCAGCTAAAATAAAATCAAGATGATTCTGAATGTGAAGTCCATGAAGGTAGAATGAAAAAAAATGATTTTTTTTTTTTTAAATTGACATTTTAAGAGATAACAGATCCAAAATGGCCAATAAAAGAAAGTTGTTGTTTGCCAAACTTCATAGCCAAATTTGAGGACATTAGCCAATCTACTGTAAGGAGCTTAGGTCAAGTATCACACTGGCATACATATTTATTTATTTATTTATTTATTTATTTATTTATAATCTTGTGTTTTTCAAAATAGTTTGTTCAGGTGTAAACAAAGGCATTAACTTTTCTTTCTTTTTTTTTTTAACCAATTAATCACATTAATATTGATATCTTGTGAAAACAGACTTAACAGCAGCATTCATTTTTTTAATATTTTTTTTTAGCTTTCATTCATGGAAAAAGTTTGTACACAGGGAAAAATAAAGGCTTTGGCTGAATCACCTAACACAAGCCAGATCGCGCTTACCTATTCCTTCTGAGTGTCTTGAAAGAGATTGAAGTTATCCCTGTGCTGTTCTCACTCCCTTTTTACTGTCTCCTCCTCTAGCATTATCTGGCTGGCCTCTAAAATATTAATTAATGCTATATCTAGTTTTATTTTTTTATAACGAATGATTTTGTTTTTCCGTTGTAATAGTAGTTTGAGGTGAATCTAATCTAAAACAAATGCCAGACCCTGTTTGAGCTTGTTATGCATATGTCAAACATCGTGTTGAATTTTAGAGTGGGTAAAGTAATTGTTAAACTGGGTCTGACAGACTACTCATTTGTGATGCTTGTCTTTCTTGGTGTCTCTCTCCAACAGCAGCTCCCCTTTCACACTTATACAAAGTGGAAAAGTATGTCATTTAATAGAAAAGTCAACAATTATCTGTTTTCTTAGACCCACTTTGAAAAAGTGGCCATCCAGCATCATGAAGTGCTTCAATGCGGAATATTTCACGTTCACTGAGTTCTCAACAGAGAGGAATTGAATTCACCTTTTACACTAGGGATGAATTATTGATCCTTCTTTGATAGAAATTGCAGATTGTTACGACACATTTTTTTTTTTCTCTTTTATGGCTGTGCTCCTGGCTGACCCAAGATCTGTTGTGTCAACTGTTTTACACATACACTACATGCCGTCTCCACCAGAAGCAACATGCTACTCGTGAACCGGTCACGCCAACCAATCACTATTAACCTACTGCAAATGTTGTAACGTTAACATGGTTTGAAATGCCTTCATCAGAAACAGAGGCGGAGTTTGGGCCTTAATTAACTCTTTGACCGCCAAAAACGTTTAATAACGTTTAGTAAAATCACGATGTATGCCGCCATAAACCTTAAGTGACGTCAACTTTTTTTTATTTTTTAAATATATCAGTGGTCAGTGCAACATCCAAGTGCAGTGCAGCCAGGTCAATGAGTTGTGAAATCAAAAAACACCCACTAACTATGGCCAGCAAATGGCAGCGGTAGCTGCTCGGGCCCTAACTAGAGCTGCAAATTACAATGAAACATGATGCAATCTGATGAAATAGAACGTTTTCAAGGCTGACGTGAATGATCAAAGCCTTTGTAACATTAAACCTAATTTGATGGAGAGTCACTAAACAAAAAATATTACTATTAAAGTCACTGTTGTGGAGAAAATGTATCTTTTCTTTTCAATTTTCGCTCAATGTCACTCAAATGACCTATTTTGAAATGGTGATTACTAAAGAACAGAATGAGGTAGAAACTGTTTTTTTATAATGAAAGAATAGAATGTGATATTTCATGTGGTATCCAAGTTGTTTATGTAGCAAAAGAACACAATATTCTGTTTGCTTCGAAAAATGAGTTAAAATGCTCGAAATCCACTGTAAAAGAGTTAAACAGCATAATTGGTAAAACAGCATGTCAGTTTTTGTGAGTATTTTGGGTTTGAGGCTGCAGACATTAAAGATTCCAAGTGTTTTAATTTCTCCGTACTGTATTTTGTTATGGGCATTTGCCATATGTTCGGTTGTTATGGATAAGTCGAAAATGTTGGGCATGTGATGTGCCGAGAGCTGTACCACATAATGATACGCATTGTAGTGTGCTATAAAAGTGTTGCTCGTCAGGTATAAACCTTTAGCGTTGGATGCGGTGTTATTGTTAGCTCTGTCACTACTAGCTAAGATGGTAACACAAGAGTCACCTTTCTATCATGTTATTCTTTTGCCTGACTCTCAAGGCATGACCATTCAACCCATGCTTGATACAACTGTTACATCATTATAATGTAACAGTTGGATTTTGGGTGAAACAATTAACAATACTGCCATTAACTTGATGTAATTTTAAGGATATTGTGATATATATTGTTTTTGTGATGAAAAACTGTGGCCATATTGCACAGTACTACTTGGAAAATTGTTAAAATTGCGTTGAACTTTATAATTTATATACAGTATAATTTAAGGTTAAACTTCATAGAAAAGAAAATGTTGCTGTTATTTTTATTCTAAACAAACAATAATTGACATTCTTAATTAAAAAAAAGTAATGCAAAATTTTTTGAAGTGTGTTATTTAAAAAAAATACATAAAATACAAAATACGTACAAAATAATTTTCAATAAGTAATAAGAAAAAAAATATGTAAAAATACATTAAGAAGCAATCCTTGTGTTTAGGTTTCCTCTATTATTATAATAATAGCTTTTCATGCTTTGATGGTATGTTGTAATTTGCTGCCATGTTTGTAAACATACATTGTGACTATTGAACTGAAGCTTAATTTGAAATTGTGAATCAAATTCATGTTGCAGTATCTGCCAGGAAAGTCACAATTACATCATTTCAATTTGTTTAGCCTTACTTTATGCCACAATTGGAGCTGACTCACTCTGCTTTTCTGAGAACTCATAAATGAACCCATAAAAACCAGACAGGTAGACAAAAACGATTTGATGTTTTAACCAATTAATGGTAATGTGAATGTGCTTTTCACAAGCTGAGGTAAAAAAAATGTTATCATACTGATGTATAAAGAATTATGTAAACTTGATGTAAAATTGCTGTTAATTTAGGCTCATGGTGACATAAACTATAAAATAAGCAGTGGGTTAATATGCACTGCAAAAAAAAAAGAATATCAAACAACTGGAAGGTCCCCATGGAATATATTTAGGTTATCTGTAACCATTTTGATAATATTACTAGCTACTATTTATCAGAAATTTGGCACATGCATGAAATGGGTATCTATGAAAATGAACAAATTGCTTTTGGTGGATATTAGGATTGCTCGGCCTTGGTGGAGGTCTGCGCTCAGTGCCGTTGTAGTTTGTCTGCACTGTAAAAGAGATGGAAAGGAGCACCTCGGGTACAGTATATCACAAAGCATTCTGGGTGGTGGCTGGTACATTGATGCTCTTGGATCAACACTAATGAGGCTGCGTTGCAGCATTTGTCAGGGAAGCCTCGGCTGCAATCTGTTTGCTGAACCAGCCAGAAGCACTAATGATATCATCAGGACATACCGTCAACTATGCTCTAATACAGAATGATGCGACGCCCGTTGTTTCACCTCCCCGGCTACACGCTCCCTCTTTCATGCTGTACCTAAGTATTAGGTGGAGTGCATTTGCACATTGGAAAGATACAATCTTTAATCAGATAAGATATAGCTGTCCCATTATAGAATAAGCCCCTGCGGATGTTATCTAAAATGTAGGCATGCCTGTGGATTTATTTAGATTTATATAAATTGTTTATATAGTTTGTAATTGTTGAAATTATAGAATTGCAAAGCTCGTGACAAATATACAGTTAGAAAAGAAATTACCATATCCCGAGTTTCTCCCTTTGCGAGGGATATGCAAAATGTTTTGTTTAATCCCTTTTAGTTCACGCTATCGTCTCTATACCTTTGTACCCAACAGCTTTCTCTAGATTTGCATTATTACTTTGTCCAACTGCTACCACCAAATTTGGTGTGACTGATTCAGCCCGCTGTTTTATTTATTACATTTGTTCCTTTTTATCTGTGTATAGCGGATGCTGGTGGCATGATGGTTTGTCATGGTGAACTGCATTAGCACCGCAGAGGGAAGCACATCCAAATGAAATAGTCTGGAGTGTTCCAAGATTGCCCCCGTTTAGAGAATTTTCTGACTTCTTCATGCACTGTCACCCATTAAAAAACAAACACTAATCACGACCCTCTCTCCCTTTTCTCTTTTTCTGTCTGTCTCTTCCTTTCATTCTGCTTGTTTTTGCTGGATGTTGTTGTTTCCAGGTGCCTTGCAGATCGAGAACAGCGAGGAGACAGACCAAGGAAAGTACGAGTGTGTGGCGTCTAATTTGGAAGGCGTCCGCTACTCGTCCCCTGCTAACCTTTATGTGAGAGGTAGGGAGAACACGAGTGTTAGACCAAAAGAAGTCTGCACAATCCACTTTTAGTGTCGTTACTGTTGAGCTTAACGAATAATTGCTTTCCTTCTAGCTCTCGCTCTATTTTATCCAACTAGTATAAATATTTTAGCGCTGGTAATATTGCCTGCCCGTTGTGTAAATGAATGTGCACTCTAAAAGCCAATTGTGAAATATACAGTCATTTGAGCAACTGATGTTCTTCTGCATTATGATGTAACACTTCATTTTGTGTCTTCCAATGCCATGCCCAACTCGCTTGGAAGGAAATGCATAGCACAAGAGGCCGTATGTCTTTGTTGTACCGGTTGCCAGACACTTTTTAACTTTAATTGTGCACCCAAACAAATGTGGAAGTTGCTTAGTTTTTTGTTATTTTCAGGTACTGGAGCAAAACGGTAAGTCTGGATTTTGATTGAGTGAGGAGGGGTTAGTCGCTACTAATCAAAATCTCAAACGTAAATGACCGTTAACACAGTGAACACCACTGTTATGTAACGAGGGCAATTCCTGTCACGTGTGACATTCTCAAAACAATTCTTTTGCTATTCAGGGCTTCAAACTGAGGCAATACTTGAGACTTTGTCAATTATAGGATATATTTTGTGTCTTAGGCTAGCACTGTCAGCATATATAAGTAGTTTAGCGTTTTCACTTCCCTTCTCAGAGATACTGAGGCAAATATGGTGCGTGACGCCATCTATGATTTGCCTCAGTATCTTTGAAAAGGGAATTGAGTTAGCTACACTACTGACAGAGCTAACCTAAGACACAATAAACATCCTATAATTTATAAGGTCTCAATTACCACCTAAGCTTGAAGCCCGGAGGAGCAGCAGAATTGTTGTAAGAATGTCACACACGTGACATGAGAATGGCCCAACATGTTATCATTTTCTGGAGCACAATCCTACAAAATACCATATCTCATGTTGTATAATATTTACATGGTCATACATTCAAAGCTATGGAAAAGAATCAGTCTCAGAGTAAACATGCAATATGGACAAAAGCCATCATTCGACCACTAATGTAAAAAGACAATGACTCCCTGTTTAGTGAGGTTTAATAAATTGAAGCAGATGCACTTTCACCATGTATTATTTATATGGCACATATTAAATAAAGATGCCTCGGTGTCTACTCAGTTTGTTCCTTCTGCTGTGTACCAAATAACTTTGTTCCCAATAAATAATTCACTAGTCTGACATTATAAATTGGGTCAGAGCTGTTATTTGTACTTACTATTGCTATTGTATCTCCACAATAGGCAAAAAGTGGTGAAAAAAGGTAGTCGGCATTTTTAAATATGATGCTGTAGAACTCATCATATAGTCGCTCATGCAGTTAATGACAAATTACAGTCAACTACTACATAATAATAATGGGAACACTTGGTACAGCCTTGGGATTTATTAAACGAGTTCTTGATTGGGAGACAACAAAAAGCAGCGTTGAATTAATAATTTGTGCAGTTTACATGAACACTGGCTCCATCAGCATGCCTTTCGAGTGCGCAAAGGTCATAATTATTTGGGTGCCCTCACTCTACTATATGTAATACACGAGTGGTGTCAACCTTTTGTCTGTTTTCAGTTAACTTTTGTCAATCGATTCTGATATGTGATGTTGACAATGTTTTTGTTCACAAATTACACCTGAGATTAGCAGCTGCAGTAGAGACACATTTCTAATGATTAAGCACTCATCCTTCAATTATTATAGTGCCAAAATTGTGTCAAATAGAAAGATGTAATGATTCTTCATTTAAAAAAAAAAAAGTCTTGAACTGCAGGTTCTAACTTCAGCTCAAACGTGTCTATTTTCTTTTCTATCGCTCATTAGTTTTCCCTTATTTTGTCTTTATTTAACTTCCTTCTCTGACAAAAAGCAGAATTAGCCATCAGTGGAGGCACTCTTTGTGGGCTTTTGAAACCAAATTATAATACGCAGGATCTTTACTCCATTTTTTTTTTCTTACCGGCAACAATGAATGATCTTGATTGTTTTAGTTTATTTATTAAATATGACATTTATTCAAGGGGGTGGGTAGGCAAGTGTTCTTTCAAAATGGGTGTCACCAGTAGCAGGGACAGCGTGGGGGAAACGAGGGCAAAGGGATTTATTTAAGCAAAGGGAAATGTAGCTGCAGCTAAACACCTTGAGGTGGCTTTTTTTACTCTCTCTGTGTTTCCCCTATTTTTCTCTTCTCCTCATGTCATTGTGTTCTGCATCAACCCCTTTACATCCCTCAGAGCTTCGAGAAGGTTGGTGTGTTTTTTCTTTTTTACTTTAATGAACCCACAATTGAGAAAAAAATCAAAATGTTAAAAAAAAAAATCTAGTTAGATTTGCCTATTACATAGCTCAATTCATTTCTAAATTAAATAAATGATAATCCAGTCAATCCAAACTGCTAAATTAATTTGAAAAAAAAAAAAAAAAAAAGTTTTCTTATACATTTCCAAGGAAGAAATGATGAAATAAAACCTGACTAGTTCGGGTTTTGTTAATTTACTTTTATGTTTGCATTGTGGGGCCTTTTCTCGTTTTGCATCCTCTGGTATTGCTTCTGCACCAAAAGGCTTTCTTGCATGTGTTGTCATGGAAACCCAGCACGTGAAAATAACAGGACATGTTGCACGATGGAAGAATGTAACTGCGCTTGCATGCCTGTCCAGGACCCCTTTGGCCGAATTGGTCTTTTTATTTTTATGCTTTCCGTGTGTTCCGTTTCATTTAATCCTTTCCTTGATTTTTCTCAAATTCTTTTCCCCCCAAAAATCTGTTTTGGCTTTCCCTTGGTTCTCGTGTTGTTTTATGTTGTGATTATGGTGTGTATGTCTGTTTTCCTTTTTTCAGTTGTATTTCATAACATCATTTTATGTTAAAAAAAAATAAATAATCTTTTTGTTTTGTTTGTTTTTTTGACGGGTTTGTGTTTCCTTCTCCAAATGACGCTGCTCTGCTTCTTGACTCTTGCAATGCATATGGAAATGCAGAATGAAAGTGTGTATACAGCCAGCGTTTCTGTCATCTTGTTTAAATGGAATCCTTTATTGAAAAAAAAAAAATTGTGACCTGAGTGGGCATCTTGATGATTGCATCACGTGGCTTGATAGCAATATAACTTTTACATCGTCTCCAAATAGATGATGCTTGATTTATATTTGAAATTATGAAAACCAATTGTAATTGCTTAAATGTATTATGTTTTTGCTTATTTACTTTTTATTGAAAAACACATTCGCATATCTCACATTCAATTTGAAAATATCCAACTTTCTATTGCTTTTCCATTTTACATAAACAATAACCATTGAACCAACCAAATGGGGAGCCGGGAACCTATTACATCACTATATTTGTTACACACAAAAAAAAAGCGCAGGAGTGGACATTTGTTCATTTTAATTTACGACAAAAATACTATTACCATAACCAGTCAAATACAATGCAATTAAACACAGTACAATGTTATCTTTTTAATCTCAGGCAGTCTAAGCAATCTGTAATTATTATGTTGGTTCTAAATCACAAATGTGTGATTATATATTTTTAGAAAGAATTATATTTGACGAAGGGGATTGTAGATCTAGTGCAATTAAGATTCCAAATAGCGGGGACTGAATTGCGTGTTCACAGATTGCACAAGCTGTTGGCAAAAGGTATAAAGTGGTGGTGACTGCCATATTGGAAATAGAGTTTTACACTGTCGTTAACTCTGATGGTTTTCACCCTAGAAATTATGCGAGACATTTTATGTGATGGAATTGGAAGTGCGAGTAGAAGACAAATCAAAAGTTACAAGTTAAAAGTAAATTTTTTGGAAAGCAATAAACCAGATAAAAGACATATTATGTTTGTTTTAAGTTCAATCTGCGTTTACAAATTGGGACAGCACAATTGAAAAACTGCACTGGGAAAGCCCAGACACAAGGCAATATGGAGATGAAAGGAATTTTGTCATGCAAAATAGCACAAAAAAAGCTACAAAATTCAGTGTTCAATAGGCAAGATGTTCCTTTTTTTTTTTTTTTTGCACCTGCCTCTGAAACGCAGTATAAGACGAAAGCAGCCATCACAATTAGTCTCAGGTTCCTTTAATCATATTGCCTGTGCTAAATTCAGCTACTGTATTTTCTTATATTTCTCCAGAACTTTGCAGTAATCTTGCACATTTATCAATCGTGATCAAGTTTGCACCCGTTTTTACACACGCACACCTTCAGTAAATCAGGTATGAACCCTCCCTCATCTAGCAGCTATTCTGAGTTTCCAACACTTCTTTCCACCAATTGACTGAAAACACTTATTGTTTATGATCACTTAAGTCTGCCATCGTAAAGCCTGACAAAATCCCACTCCAAAAATAGAAGATAATGGAAAACTAGTGATGACTTTGAAGTTAAAACGATGACACTGATGCAGAAAGACTGTGCTGCCATGTACGCATGTGCATGTATGCCCTCCTCTACTGATATTTGCTTGGTTCTTATGTGCTTGCATGTTGCTATGTATCTGTGTGTGACGTTGGGAAAGAAAGCTAGATTACACCTTATGTTCTTAATGGCCAAATTAAACCAAAAGCCTACATTTTCTACAAGTAGTTGATGTTTGTAGCCGGCCCTCATAAACTCGTTTTATTTTAATAAGTTTTATTCTTGTACAAATATATGAATGCAGTCCCAATCTGAATGGCATCACTCAATGAATGGATAACCACATGGGGACATATTTGAATGACAACTGGCAGCTTGTCCTTTCTAATAACAACATGGCGATAAACTACAAATCTCCCATAATCAGATGCCCTTGCAGTGATTCCCGTCACCTTTCTTTGGGTAATAATTTTCATTTTGATGAGCTGTCCATAGACCCTTTTTAGCATCAGCACAGCCAAGGTATTAACACAGGCTGACCCCTGCAGCTTCTATGTAAATGTTGTAGACTTTAACCAGAAAGCGTACCAAAAGAATCTCCATATGATGCCTGTGTCCTCAGGCAGCAAGAGGGTGTAATCTCAGCTTCAAGGTGACACTAAAGGCTGCACATTATTTTGGCTTCCCTCTTCATTTTAGGGCAGCATAACCTGCCCTACCAAAATGGCCAATAATGTCCACCTCTGTTTTTTTGTTTTGTTTTGTTTTATATATATTATTTTGGGCACAAATCCCTCCACAACACCACCCACTTTTAAACTTAGTAGAGTACTCTGGCGTTCTCTCTCGACTGCTTTTCACCTCGTTCACTGTAAGTCTTTTTGTCTTTCTCTCCACATTGGGGCTTGAAACAAGATAATGTATCCAAATAGAGCTATATGTTTGTTTTCTTTTCCTCTCAAGTTCCAAATGGGCCGGCTGGGCACCTGGGCTCTGTGAATGAGAAGCCTGTCAATACCGATGTGATTTTTTCGTTGGAATTTTCACTGTTTTGCGCTACAGATTAGAGAGGAGAGCAAAGGCCCATTCTTAGACACAGTGTTGTTTTGGCTGAGTGGCAGATGAAACGTGATTCATACACACAATTAATTGGCATAAAAAAAAAAGTGTTTGTGTTAACACTTTAATGCTCTAACATTGACGTTGACATCCCTAATGTAATGTGTATTGTGTACGTGTGTTTATATATACCGTAATTGCTGGACTATAAGGCGCACCTGATTATAAGCCGCACCCAGGACATTTCTAAAGGAAAAGGCATTTTGTACATACATAAGCCACACTTGACTATAAGCCGCATGTGTCCACATTGAAACATGAGATATTTACAAAGAAAGACGGTACACAGAAAGAGTTTTCAAAGGTTTAATAATATACCTTAGCTTTTCTTTCCAAACAATGCCTGTGACGCAGCAGTAACACAGCAGCAATACGGTAGTAACCAATGGGGCTGGTTAAAAATAACAGATAACATACGGGTAAAAGTCACTGAGACTGAGACTTCTTGTATGTTCCATGATGAGGGTTTGTTCATGGTAATTTTATTCATGCACAAAGCGCCAAGTTACATTAAACTTGCGTCTTCCTCGAAACATATTCCACCTGTCTTACCCTTACCTTTTCTGCTCGAGCGCCCCTAGAGGCCATCAGAAAAAAAAAAAAAAAAAACATATATTAGCAGCATCATTGTATATGCCGCAGGGTTGAAAGCGTGTGAAAAAAATTTCGGTTTATAATCCGGCAATTACGGTGTATGTATGTATGTATGTATGTATGTATATATATATATATATATATATATATATATATATATATATATATATATATATATATATATATATATATATATATATATATATATATATATATATAAGGGATGTAACGATATCGGCAATATCGTGATAATATATCGTCGTCGTGATGTCACAATATTAAAAGCAGCACACCTGTTAAAAAGAAAGTCAGGTTGATTTCTATTTGCTGCAGTTCTAGCACCCTCTGGTGGCTAGTTATTTGTGCAGTTTAATTTTCACAAGGCATGTTTTGGTCCTCTATGCTTAAAATCCATGCTAATGGTCAGATGAAGGGGGAACGTAATATGCTCGTGAACCCAGTCAATATGTGGCGGGCCTCAATGTGTGCGTACATTAGAAAGTAACTGCCTCAATATTAAGTGTTATTAGAGATTATAGGTTGTTTATATGCATTGCTGTTATGTGTTATGTTATTTTTTTATTTTATTTATTTATTTTTTTTAACAATCGGCAACTTCCCCATGTGATAATTATCGTATCGTGACCTTAGCATGATAATACCGTATCGTTTGGATATCGTTACAACACTAATATGTATACAACACTATATATATATATATATATATATATATATATATATATATATATATATATATGTGGGTACCAACCACATATACAGACAGTATCACAAGATGGTGGAGGAGGAAACTCAACTCAATGTTGTACAATTGTTCAACAGTGAGTCATGATCCCCTCTGACAACGGAAATGGATTGGGAAGAACACAAACCTACCATTTTAAAACACACAATTGATTTAGAAAAACAGAGGAGTCAAAGCTGTATGTGTTTTTGTTTTTTTGTTTTTTTGCTTGTTTCTAACAAGTTAGGAACCAGGAAAAACAAGTCCAAGAATTGGAATTTACCATTCATTTACTTGTCTTGGCAAACTGAACTGAGCTGTACCTTGCAGGTGAAAACATGGCTTTTATTATGGTGGATGATGCTTATTATTTCTCCACTCTACAATATATTCATGTAGCAATAGTTTAGAGACAGCCTCATTCACTCAGCAGCTCCCCGTCCATTTGACTGATCTGAGCCCCTGGGAGAGAAGTGCATGATCGGACACATTGTCCGCAGAAAACCGACCATTTGTCCTATAATGATGTTAGAATTGGAGACCAAATTAATGGAAACACAAAACCTAGCAAAAAATTATATTCTTACATTCCGCACAGGTGCATTGTAGCACTGTCTAGCAAACTGTGTGGGCTTAGTTCTTGTTGTGGATTTCGTCATTTTAATTTGTCACATCATTTGTCAGTTTGTCTGGAAGAGTCCTGTATTTGGGTAGTGATGGCATGCTTGGAAGGGCTTGGCGTGACATTTTTGGATTGTACTAGTCTCGGGTGTTTGCCCAAGTGGATGGGGGCACACCTGTATGTCACTCTTGCCACACCCATGCATGTCTGTGTGATGAATGGACTGCCCTTTCACCTTTCTTTTCAAGGCATTGTTATTAATTAACTTGAATGCTGAGATATATATAAAGTCCCACCATATGGTGGACCTCTGTTATGCTCATTTCACCCAACTAAATGATTTTAAGAAATCAATTTGGACTAAATAACTATTACAGTGTTTTTTCCAGTGCTTAGGTTCTTACACTGAGGGTAAAATACTTACGTATATATATGTATAAAATACGTGTGTATATATATATATATATATATATATATATATATATATATATATATATATATATATTTATATACACGTATTTTATATATATATATATATATATATATATATATATATATATATATATATATATATATATATATATGTATATATATATATATATATATATATGTATAAAATACGTGTATATAAATATATATATATATATATATATATATATATATATATATACTTTTTTTTTTTTTTTTTTTACTCTAAACCTGAAGCCGTTTTTATTATGTATACATCAAATGGACATTCCTTACAGGTCAGATAATGCCTAAATTTTTAGTTTAGTTAGTTGTATGACATGAAAGAAGAATGACATTTCATCATCCATTGTATAACTAATTTAATAAACCTTTTTGTTTTTAAAGTGCAAATCACGTCGATTATTAAAAGGCAATCCCAAGTGACATTAATGCCAACATCCTTTTAGTAATGAACCAACCTAAATATGAAATGCTCACATCAGTGCAAAACAGATCCTAATGTCTGCACCTTGCATCGTCTGGAATAAGTCAAAATACCCCAACGGGCCATCACTAACTCCATATTTTTAAACACAATCTTTAATAGGCAATTTAATCTCAATCTCAATACCCAAATCAACCCCCAAAACCTGAGAGTTCCTGAGTTGCATTTGCACGCTTAGGTGCTCTGTTTAATGCTGTCCTCGTGTAGTTAACTCTTGCTTTGAAGCCCCAGTGTGTGAGACCTTCAAACCCTCTCTTTAAGCCATGGTCTGTCCTTTGCTTTGCTTTGGAATCAGTCTCCTTTTTCTATCTCCCCACTTATGCCCTCCCCCTCCCTCCCTTTCTTCGATAAACCTGCCTAACCCTATGCGTACTGTAGAGTATGTCTGTATGTCCACCAGTCTATCTGCTTGTCAACTTCTATTTGTGTGCTGTCTTGCTGCTCAAGTCTGTTTTGTTCCGCTTTGTCTCTTGTCCTGTCTTTTCTGCCTTGTCTCCGTCTGTCTCAGCTTTTTCATTTAATTCATCATTTTTTACTCTTACATTTGTACAAATTTCCTTCACCCTCTCCAAACTTCTTTGCATCCCAACAAACATTTTGACATCAAATTGTACGAAGCAGCATTTTACAAAATTTTGCTGGTCCGTCATTTGTCCTGGTCATCCCTGGGCATCTTTCCGTCATCGTCAGTCTGTCATTTTTTTCAAGCCGTACCAAACTGTAATCGTCAGTCCGTCATTTTATTTTGACCACGCTTCTGTCATCACTATTTCAAGACTGACAGACAGAGGTGGGCATTCCGTCAGTACTGACGAAATGTCTGTCCTTCGTCAATTTCAACAAAACGGGCATCCGTCAGTGATGGACTGATGGATAAGAATGTCCACCTCTGTTATGAAGACTGCCAAATGTAGTAGAATCACATCATCATTAACAGTAGTTTCAGGTTTCGTTTTATTTTAAGACTTAAATTAGTTAGCTTTCTGTTCAGATCCTCTTAAAATATTAATACAGTGATGTACCAAAAATGAACTCTGGCTAAGCAGAATGAGCTGCTGAACCACCTGGCATGCGCAAAGATAATCCTCCCATGTGTTCAAATATTTTAGGAATGGTACTTACTTGGGCCTTTTATAGAGCAATATGTGTACGGTAGTAAAGGCAATTATCTCAGATCAACGCTGGTTGCTCACCTAAGCTAATTAAAAACAGCGAAAACCATGCATTGTATAAACACTGAGCTCCTTTGTGTCCTCTTTGAGTCTCTATCTGTCAAGTGTTTATTGGGATGCCTTTCATGCACATCTTTTGTATTGTTCTACTCTTACATACTTCACACAGTCATACCTCTAATAACTCGAAAATACCACCAACATATGCGTATATACACCTACACAGTACATTTTGTATCATATTTGTCAGAGCTCATCCTTCATTACCTTGCTGTATCTTCATTACCACTCATCTCCATTGAGGTTTTCTTTTTTTCTTTATTAGTTCTCATTCTGCCCTTCTTCATCAACATTTCCCCTCTCTCAACTTTCTCCCTCCTTCTCTGGATTTCTACTCCCTGTGGTTCCAGTTTTGTTTCTTGACTCCAACACTGTGATAGTAGAATATCTTGCCACAACAACTCTAGTTGTTTTCTACGTACTTGTAGGCACACACCTTGTTACTCAATTCTTATTTTGTGTTAACTGGGACTGCGATGTGACAATGTGCCAACATCACATCCTGTCACATTAGCTGATGAAAAAAAAGTTTACATACTATTGAAGTGGGTTACTCCCCCCCTTCCCCATCTCCAAACCTCCCAACTCTTTTCTCTTCCTCTGTTAACTCTTTGGTCCTCTTTTCCCTTCCGTTCTATCCACTTCTCTAATGCTTTTATTCTCTATCTTGTATCTCTTCCTTGCTCTCCAATCGTCTTTTGTCTGGGCATGCTAGCGACCCTTCAGTTATATTCCTCTATGCATTTTATCTCAATTTTTATATCTGATTTTGTTATCATTTATCCTTAATTTACCTCAATCTATTTATGCATGCTGTCTGTGAAACTGATAGCTGCATCTATCAATGGAACCGTGTCAGATCTTAATAAGGCTTTGTCCAGTGGATCTACCCTAAACCACAAAAATCTGATTAAAGTTTCTCATCTTTAAGGTTTCTAGTTAGATGTAGGTGACGAGAGACAATCAGCGCCAGAATATGTTTAGATCCCCAGACCCTAGTAACCCTACACTTCCTGTACTATGGGAGAAGCCTCTAATGGCTGACTTCCTCTGTGGCAGAGTGCCTGAGTGGACAGGAAGTACCAGGTTGCCATGTTGGCCTTATTGATAGTACTATCACGAGGCCTATTTCTTCACACTTTGATAGGCCGTGATCAGGTTATGCTGTAGTTGGTTATGAACAGCAGTTCAGCTCCAAAGATGAGAAACTCGTAATAGATTTTTGTGTCTATAATTGTGCTGTGATGGGTCAAATATTGGTCAATGGAACCTTGTTGCTATGAATCGTTGCTTTCTTGTTAATCTATATTGTTGTTGAAGCAGTTCTGTTAGTTTAGTTCCTTCTCCTTATTTTGAAGTTTTTGAAAAGTCTTTTTAGTTTTGTGTTTTGTTCCCATTACAATGTTAAACTTTTTTTGTGTTAAATACCTCTACGAGAAGGGTCCATTTTCATCGACCTATGTTGTTACTTCTCTTTCTTCTTTGACTCTCTTTGCCCTCTTTGTCATCCTCTCCCTTCTTCATGCCTTCTCCCAGTCCGGCGGGTGCCTCCTCGCTTCTCCATCCCACCAACGAGTCAAGAAATTATGCCTGGTGGGAGTGTGAACATAACATGTGTGGCGGTGGGGTCCCCCATGCCTTACGTCAAGTGGATGTTAAATTCAGAAGACTTGACGCCAGAGGATGAGATGCCCGTGGGTAGGAATGTTCTTGAACTGAGCAGCGTCCGTGAGTCCGCCAACTACACCTGTGTGGCCATGAGCAGCCTTGGCATCATTGAAGCTGTGGCGCAGATCACTGTCAAATGTAAGAGATAACAACACTCGTTGAGAAGGGAACATCAGAGGTTCACGTACAATGTGTACAGTAGCAAAATACGCTTTTATGGATTTGATTTTTAAAAATTCTTCTCTGGTATCTTAATAATTCACCACTTTCCAAGCAAAGTTTTCATTAATTACTAACAGCCTTTTGTCTTGTCATCATAACAGCACTTCCGAAACCTCCAGGTACTCCTGTGGTTACCGAAACTACTGCCACTAGTGTGACTATCACGTGGGACTCCGGCAACCCTGACCCAGTAACCTACTATATCATCCAGTATCGTGCTAAATCCCCAGAAAGCAAGTATGAGACGGTGGATGACATCACCACTACACGTTATAGCATTGGTGGCCTCTACCCCAACACAGAGTATGAAATTCGAGTCTCAGCCGTCAACACCATTGGCCAGGGTCCTCCCAGTGAACCCGTGGAAACCAGAACTGGTGAACAAGCCCCTGCCAGTCCACCTCGTAACATTCAGGCCCAGATTATATCTCAAAACACTATGATGGTACGCT
Organism: Festucalex cinctus; assembly: GCF_051991245.1. NCBI lineage: Eukaryota > Metazoa > Chordata > Actinopteri > Syngnathiformes > Syngnathidae > Festucalex > Festucalex cinctus. The sequence goes on from NC_135420.1 coordinate 12,936,985, forward strand.
GGGAAGACCCAGAGGAGCCAAATGGACAGATTAAGGGCTATCGAGTTTATTACACCATGGATGACTCGCAGCCTATGAGCCTCTGGCAGATTCATAATGTCCAGGACAGCATTATCACCACGATTCAGAGCCTGGTTCCTCAAGAGACCTATACCATCAAAGTCCTAGCGTTTACCTCAGTAGGTGATGGACCCTTCTCTGAGCCAATCCATGTCAAAGTGCTGCAAGGAGGTAAGACATGTACATTATGATTTTTTTTATACCAATATTAATATTTAGACATATACCATACCTTATTGTCGTCCAATGTTTGTTTCAGTTCCTGGCCAGCCATCCAAATTTCAGGTTGGAGATGTATCCGATACAAGCATTGAACTGACCTGGGAACCAGCCTTTGATAAAGAAGGAATTATAAGTTATGAACTACGCTACACAGAGGGCAGTTTTGGCTCCCAGGTAGGCATGTTCGGTGATGCATGGATTAGACTGTATTTAATCTATCATTCATGATGATGATGATGATGATGAGGACTATGTTTCTCATTGATCATAGATTAAGAAAACATTTGGACCTGCATCTTCATACGTAGTGGAAGGTCTCCGTCCAAACACAGAGTATCACTTCTCCCTGGCAGCTATCTCAAACAAGGGCATTGGAGCGTTTACCAATGACATGTCACAGAAGACCTTGCAAGCCAGTATGTAGCTTTTTCACAATCTTTCTGCTTTATTGTACTTGCTAAAACCAAAGATCATTGACTAGGCATTGTTAATGTTCTTTTCTCTGGTGTTGAATTCTGCATCAACTTTGAACAATGTTTTCTTCTTCAGACATAACAGGATTCAAAGCTGATCCGTATGGATTCATATATTTTTATTTTGTTTAATCTTATGCAATTAGACAGGCATTAGAAATTGCTTCATTTGGTTGAATTTAGATTTTAGACTGTTTTACAACCTTTACAGTTTGAATTACCTTATTGGATAAGATGGCTGTGGTTCCAGATGTATAGGAGTCTTTTCTACGCTTAATCAATATGTACTGACATATGCCAGTTGTGTTACTAGTTTCTTCTTTTCTTTCTCTTTGCTTTTCTTTTGAAATGAGCAAGTGCACTTCGATCCACATCACCAAGACACAAAAAATGTTAACTCTGCTCTGAATCCACCAAGGTTCTCTTATGAACTGGGTCACAATAAGGAATCATACGAGTGTTTGGTCACCAAAGGAAAAAAAATGTAGGCATGCTCAAGTCCTGTCTACATCTGTGTAGACGATTTCACTGTACATATTAGAAGAAATACCAAACAGAACAGAAGTCTAAATTTTAAGATTTTTGTGAATATAGACCATTTATATTTAATTCTATCTAACAAGATACACCTGTTGATCTGAAGCTAGTTTTTATTTCTAATTCATTTATTTGTTGTTTCTCCTTGTTTTTAGATACACTCCACTTTAAAATGTTCATGTCAACACCTCCTTTACCTAGTCAACTACAGACAAATTATCCCGACACAAGGAATAGACTGTTGACATTCATTATTCATTATTGTATATATATTTTCAAATATAGCTACAAATAACCACTTCTAACACCATTGGGAAACTAACATTCCTGGTTCATAGGAGAGCCATGGTGAAGGAGTAGACATCCTTTAACACATTTTCTGTTTCTACCAGTGCAACTTGTTGACTGCCCCTCACTCCAAAATCTGGGCACCGGGACTTTGACGCAACCACCTCACTGTTCTTTTGTTTGTTAGTTTGTTTTTATTTCTGAGCAGCAGAGCTACACAGACAGTGCAGCTTCACCGAGGAGAGTGCCAGTTGCATGCAACACTCACTCCTACCCCCGGGGGTGCTATTATGAATGTATCATTGCATTGTTGATGGGTCCAGGCATGAAAATATACTTTATGTTATTCCAGCTTCATTCTTCACTTGACGTCTCTTGGGTGTTTTTGTCCATCTTCACCTGTCAATGTGTCTGCTATTTCCTTAGCTATGTTTTTTTTTTCTTGAAAAATAACCACAACCACATTGAACTGGACACACACTCCATCCGACATCAGCCTATTCCGCCCCCCACACTTGCCTCCCACGCCCCCTTCTGTCTTTGCCACTTGTTCCACTGTGCAAAGGAACATAAGCTCTCCTTGGAATGGCCTTGCTCACATTGTGTCCCCTCCCTCGTACTTTGGGTCTTTTAAAAAGTTTTGAGTTAGTCCTTTTCCTTACTTTCTGTTACTTTGTGGGTTATTCAAATGGTATTAGTTTGACATTGTGTCAAACTGTAGCCTGCTGCTGTTTTTTTTCCTTTCTTTCTTTCTTTCTTTTTTTTTTAAATTTATTTATTTATTTATTTATTTTTAGTTAAGTCTACCACAGCCAGCTGCAAGCATAGTTCCATATACTGTACATGCTGAAAATGTACCATACAATGGTCCAAGTTAGGATTTGAGAAAAGGGGCTTCTCCTGTCTACATGATTACAGTGGATAGAAAGGATAACCATAATATTCATAGGAGTGTCCGTCCATATTTGACGTTTTGAGCATTTTCCCCCCAAATTTACATATGTCAGTGCTTATTTTTCCTAGTTGTCCTCTCTACCTTCTCTATCCATTCTACTTATGCGGTTCTGCCTTTTGCCCGTGAACTCTCTCAGGAAATATTGTTTAAGGGGCGAATGTGGGAGTCAACACTCAACTCTCAAGGGATTCCCGTTGGGATCTTACTGTGTAGGTCAGAGCAATCACAGTCTAAAACTGAGAAAAATATAAGTGACAACACATTAAATCTTTTGGATGCCAGAAGGTAAGTGACTTTGTGGTTATAGGGTTTCAGTCTGCCATTCCCGAAAACCTCCCAGAGACGACTGGTTGTTAATTAGCTTTTAACACCTCACAGCAAGTTTCCCATTTTAGCACTAACTTGCTGATATGTTAAATCATATTATGGTGACATCACTGCTAATTGGCTTCCCATTAACCTCAAGAATTGTAGCGCCTTTGTGCATCCCTGCTTGAGAGAAGATATAATGTAGGGTACGTTTCATGTTTAAACTAGTGATGTGTCATGCAATACGGAAAAAAAAAATTTGGTTTTCTATTCCCAGGCAGACTGAAATCCTTCACCACTAAGTAAAAACAAAGACAGACAAGTCAAACATAATTGCTCAGTAGCTATTATATAAATAAAAAATAACTGCATATTGTTAATGTTTATGCTCAGAGCAAGCGGCCTCACCCAGGGCTATTGTCATGGGGACCACTTTGTTGAGTATATGTAATTGTAAATTAGATTATTAATTGCCTTTTAACCTTTAAATTCAAATAGGCTCTTTGGGCCTCTTGGCTGTTATAAATTGAGATGAATAAAATAGATCTGACAACATTACTGACAACAGTGGCCCTCATTCCGAAGCAGCAAGGCCTCTTGGGTTAAGGTGTCATCGTCAGCCCATATCCTGAGCTTATTTATTGTGAGACTGTTCAGACGAGGCTCGATTGGGTCCACAATTTGAGAAGCGGGCAGGGTCCCAGCATCCCTCGTGCTCTTACCCATTTTTAAGACATGGTAATAGGGCATGAGTTGGATCCTGGGAGTAGGTGTTAGCGGACTGCAGGGCCACAAAGTCACAGATAGGAATCCCATTTCATAGCTTCGGAATTAATTTCATGCTTTGCTATGAGCTCTGACCCATCCCCTTGGATTGTTAGGCTTTATTCGTTTAGCTTATACCTCAGAACTGCCAGTAGCCAGTCGAGCTCTGTCGCTCAAATTAAAGCAGTGGATTCTAAATCCTCCATATTTAGCCAAACAAGCCGTTTAGCCTTTCCACTTACTGTAATTACGGGAGGTTTTTAGATGTATTGGAGCATTTGTTTTAAATGCAGCATGGACATTTGGAATCAAGCAAGATTAATTTTATAATGATCCCCAAATGTGACCATCCTGCTCGTTGACACTGCTGATGAGTACACATTTCCCATGCAGGCTGTGAAATGTGCTTTTTCGTTGATTGCAAATGCTTTGGTTGTTTGCGGTGCATCCAATGCTGGCCTGGGTAGTTAAAGTGTTAAAGTAGACATTCTCTAAGCCAGTTTCAGGCTTCAGAGTGAGCCAAATCAATTTTGAATTGGGCAGATTTCAAGCCTGTCAGGCATTCTTTGTTGTATAGACTGGGCAGGTTGGGGCGAGGGGGCTAAATAGGAGCGATTGGCAGCTCATGGCGAGTCATATCAAGATTGCTTGAATCACTTGTGTTTCAACAATTCAATTTGATCAGATTCCAAGTTGAGAAAAATTTTCTGAACTCCATCAAAGTGCAATACGTAAGATATGTACTTAGCATCCTAAGTTCACAGACAGCTAAATCAATTTTCTTCTTGACTTGTTCTGATAAAAAACCCACAGTTTTAAAAGTACAATACCAACACCAAAAACCCAACGTTAGGTTGCTCTGAACAGTCAATGATTGTCTCCAAATTGGTCTGTGATGTGTGACCACCAGAGGTGGGCATTTCATCAGTACTGACGGACGCCTGTTTTTCTGACAAATGATGAAAAATGTTTAAAAAAAAAAAAAAAAAGATGACAAACTAAACACTGATGGAAGTGGGTTTTTGGTCGTCATTTTAATCGTCACTAACCGGGTTAATTTCCAACAGACCTGTCAGTTCATCACAGCTGGACGCCCGTTTTGTTGATGAATAACGGACTGACGGACAGTCCGTCGGTACTAACGGAATGCCCACCATTGTCAGTCCTAAAATATTAGTGATAATGGAAGCATGGTTAAAATAAAATGACTGATGATGATGGAAAGCTGACAAGGCACTAATGAATGATGCATCAGCAAAATCTTTGTAAATTGCCCAACTCTGCTGGCCACTACAATTTTTTCATAGGTGATTAAATTGTACACTTCTAAAGGAATACAATACATTCCCAGTATCATATGCTTTGATTAGATTGGTTCCCTGGTGTCAGGTTGAAATAGAATTGAAATACAGAAATTGTAAATTGTTTAGCCTAGAACTTCCAGGGAAGTTTCAAAGACCCTCAAGTGAAGCATTAGCGCAGGTTCTCGTATAGTTCTAGAATCCGTAATCCTACGGCTGGTCTTGTTCACGGGTAATGCACTTTATTAAAACTCTGTCACAGCCAGTCTTAAACCATCATCGGTCTGGAGGAGGCCTGTGCACAGCGATAGCCCATGCTCTGTCACATTCACAGTCTCTTCACTTCATCACAAAGACCGAGGACTGAGCAGTTATTGTTGACGTGGAGAGTTTTGCAAATACAACAAAAGTGCTGGAAATAAGCTGAAAGGCTCCAAATCCAGTAAGAGCGAAAGGAAATAAGCCCATTGGACACAGAGAAGGGATTGTGAGGTCTTGACCTATTTGTTGTCTACCACGAGACTCTCTCTGATTGCCAAAGGCTCTGGTTGTTATTTCATGCATTCGTTAATGGAGTTGGTTTGCAAAAACGACGTGCGGTCATGTACAGTATCATTAACCTTGAATGAGTACATACCATTTGCAATCAGGACGACGCTTTTCTCCTGTGTGTCATCTTAACTAACCAGACAGTTTCATTGGCACATAATATGAAATGGGATTCATTTAAACCAAAACAAATGAGTGTTTGTGTTGTGTGCCCCCCAACTCCCATAGAAGCCTACAGCCTCCCTTCTCACAGTCTTGTGGACCCTCCGGCCCAAACATAGCAGCCCTGGCTAAAGCAAAAAGCTGAACCTATGGAACTCCGAAAGTGGGTCCAAAATTGATGTTCACATAACCCAAAATTGAAGGTGCTACACCTGATGCAAAGATTTAGTTGTTTGTCCCTCGAACTGGATTGAATGAAGGGAAGCACTTGCTTTAGTCCAGGGCTGGTGGTAAGAAAGTCTGAAATGTAGTGTTTATGGGAGCCAGGTACGTATGATGCAGACATTTTTTGTTGTTGTTGTTTATTTTGTTGAGTTATTTGTCTGGTTGTGTGGAGTATTCTGTTAGTCCCATGTTTTCCGATGAGTTCTTATTTTGAATTTATGGTTATGTTTGTTTTGAGTGACATGGGTTACATACAAATTCATCTCCCAGTACCCCTCTTACATTCATGATTTATTCCATTTGAGTTTTTGTGTGTGGAATGGCTTAAATCCTGCTGGTATTTATTTCATGTGTTGGCAGTTGTGCTGTTTTTACATTCAATGTAATAATGAACAGTGCTGAATACAGTGATGGGGTATTGAATTACTACACAAAACTGCAAAAGCTGAGAAATAAAAATGACCTTTTATTCATATGATATCAAAATTTTAAAAACATATTATCACTGCAAGGCATACTGTGTAGTCGAGTATTATGGGTCCTATTTTTGCAGACTGGCGCACAAACACTCATCCGGTGCATTTTAATGTTCGTGCCGGGTAAGTCTAGTTTACCGTGTTTAGGAATTAGGCAGACCGTGTTGCACCTTGCTTCGCATCCCGTCGGACCGAGGGCAGGTTTATTACACACCCCTAACACACTTGACAATATAATGACCAAATGTAGACTACAATTTAGACCAGATAACAGCAGGTCTAAATTGTGTCACAGGTGGTGTAACGCAATTTTGGTGCATTTGATCGTGGTGCATTCACACTGTAAATATCAAAACAGCATGCATCACTCCCTCTGAAATCAACTCATTGAATAAATTATTATTATAAATCTTAAATATTTTTATTATTAATAGAACAGCCCTTGACTGTGGCGCAACTATGGGTTGGGGAGCGGCCAATTTTATTTTATCATCCGCAAGTGGAGCTCTTCTAGCATTTCCTTTTAAATGTACAGTAGTTTACGTACACCAATCTCCTGCATCTACATGTGAACTTCAAGGGAATAGTTTTTATTGGATGACAAACAATTTGGCTATGTTCCCTCCCACAGCAGCGTACAATGATGCAAATGTCGTTCTCAAGCTGCACTTGTCTACCAAAATACCCCTCAAAAATGAAAACTCCCCGTATGCGCACAGTTAGACTGCGCTTTGTACTAGACTTGTGCTAGGCATGAAAATAAGGCCCAAGAGTTATGCCTATTAAACAGTAAAAATTATTCCTCGTGTACATGAAAATGGAAAGAACGAAATATTTTTTAAAAATCAGCTTATTGTGATGGCCAAATTGGTTAAAACAAAACACCTGTCCTACACCAGAAAGAAAAAAAACCTAAGGCCAACTGGCAGATCACACATCCTTAATAAAAAAATAATAATAATCTGTATGCAACAAAACTAAAACAACAAATTCAATTTGGAACTTTGCATTTGAAGAATAGTTAATTCATTATTACACCATACGATTTTATCACTGTCCATTTTTGTTCACATTTGTTTGATTTATTTTTTTAATCCAATCTTTACATCCTTGTTTGTTCCTGCAATTCTGTTAAATTCTTCTTCTTGTTTTATGACCCAAGTTTCAATTTTTCCTTTTATCATTTTCTTTATCTCTCCCATCTTTTGTATTTTTCGTTTTTTCACCCCACCCTCCCTCTTTACCCGTCCTCTTGGTCCTCTACCCCCTCCTTCTTCCCCCTCTGCCTTCCTTTCTGTCCTGTCCGCCTCACCAGAGCCCTCAGCCCCCCCTCAAGACATTAAGTGCAGCAGCACCAGCTCCACCTCATTGCTGGTAAGTTGGCACCCCCCGCCATTGAAGAGTCAGAATGGTCTCCTGGCGGGGTATAGGGTGCGCTACCAGGTGGCGGAACAGTCAGAGGGCACCGGTGACGATGTGGAGTCAATGGAGGAGCCCACCGTGCCTGCCACCGAAGAGCAGGTGCTGCTGCAGCGCTTGGATAAATGGACCCAGTATCGGATCACTGTGTCTGCTTTCACGGTCGTTGGGCCGGGCCCTGAAAGCGAGCCGTTAATCTGCCGGACCGATGAAGACGGTACATAAATGTCTGTTTTGTAGTAAACATGCATTCGTTTTCTCTGGTTTCTTTTGATGAGCATTCACAGAACTGTTGACAGTAGAAAAGGAAATTATAAACTGGCTAACAAATGTTCATGCAATACATAATGACTATCCAGCTGACTTTGGGTGAAAGGGTGATACACCCATGACTGGTCGCCAGCCAATCACAGGGCACATATAGACCAACAACTGTTTGGACTTGCATTCAGACCTACGGGCAATTTAATGCCTTTAATGAAACTAAAATGTGTTTGGCACGTGGGATAGGAAGCATATGTAAAGAAATTCACCTTATGCAAGATTTATGAGCAATTAGGGTGTTGCCTTTAAAATGTTAATTAAATTTATTGTATCATAGTGCTGCCAGCTCTATGCCATTATCCAACATTGTTTAACAAAATCATGTTGCTCAGCTGATACCCTTTAGCAATCATAATTGTAAAATAATTGGTTGGAATAATAATAATAATAATAATAATAATAATAATAATAAAAGTAGTAAAATATTTCTAAATATAATAAGAATTACCTTTTATGAGTCATTTTTATTTGTGTGTCCTTGAGCATGACTTCATATGGTGTTGCGTGACTTAAAGGAATTGTGGTTTCCAAAAGGTATGCTATTCTTAATTGTTTGTAATTGAAGAACCTCTTTAATCATTTAATGCACAATTTAGGGACCCATATTGCGTGTGTTGCAACTTGGCTGAGTTTTTGTCTTGTGGCAAAAATGCTGCCTTCTGATATTGACAAAAAACGCAGGTCATATTGGACTCATGTTGTGCATTAGGATGGGTGCACACATTAAAATGTTAAATTCCGGAGATTAGAGATTACCGTATTTTCCTCACTATAAGGTGCACATAAGAGCCTTCAATTTTTTCAAAAGCTGACCATGCGCCTTATAATCCAGTGCGCCTTATATATGGATCTAGGGGTGTTAAAAAAAATCGATTCAGCAATATATCGCAATACTACATCGCGCGATTCTCGAATCGATTCAATAGGCGGCTGAATCGATTGTTTTTTTTTTTTTTTTTTTTTTTTTTTTTAAAAGAGCTCAGAATTGTTCATTCGGTAGTCTTACCGATTCAACGTCTTATCATCATTGCCCTTTTTTTTTTTTTTTTTTTTGTGTGTGTGTGAATCGATTTTTAAACTTCTATTTTTAATGGTAAAATATTCAACAAAACGTCTGACTTCGGGTTAGGATTCACACCTTGAGCATGGAAGAATGTTATATGAACGGAACATTAAGCCTTAATATTTTATTTTAATGCTGTTCAAACATGAAACAGATTACAACCTCTATAAGACTGAAATTTCAGATAAATAAATAATACATTTTCATATAAATCTTACACTCTACAAGCTTACTGATTAGTATTTTCTAAATTTGAATGAAAAAAAATCGCAACAATCGACTTATAAATTCGTATCGGGATTAATCGGTATCAAATCGAATCGTGACCTGTGAATCGTGATACGAATCGAATCGTCAGGTACTAGGCAATTCACACCCCTATATGGATCAATATTGAGCCGCAACAGGTCTCGCTGTCAAGACGCTATCGGTGACCCGGCATGATCGTTGACGCGCATGTGCAGAAGATCCCGCCATCTTGGATCGCTAGCTAATACTAATACTTTACCTCAGAGAAAATAATAAAACAGCTGTTTATTCATTTTGGGAGTGAATGGAGTTGTCAGAAAGGTGGTTTGTAGTCTATTAATAAAGTTTGACTGACCTATCTGACTGTTTTGTTGACATTCCCTTTAGCGCAGCACCATCTAATGGATGCATAACGTAACCTCAGCCTCTACTGTAGCGCCTTATATATGGGAAAAAGTTTTGAAATATGTCATTCATTGAAGTTGCGCCTTATAGTGCGGAAAATATGGTCGATTAGGGAAAAAAAAGGCTAATAAGTTTTATGTTAGCTATAGATTCAGCTGAAATACATTGTGCAAATGTAATGATTAAAAAAGTAAATTGTCAATGGCACAAGCTTCAGTTCAACTATAAAACAGAACAGATAAATGGCTGGATGTGAGCTTGTCGCAGCACATGAGAATCATAGACAGATGGCTGGCATTGGCTTCTCCAAAATCCTTTCCACTTCTATTACCACAGCACTTTGAGCCTTCTGTGCACCACTGATATAGCTGAAACTTTAGACACGCTTATATTGGTTTCAAATACAAGCATTAGTGAGTGCAGAAGGATGAGAACGACAGCATGCCCAAGAAAGAAAACAACCTATTGTCAATGTTATTGAAAATGACACAAACATTATATTTATACTTAGTTATATGTTGACAGAGCATATTTCTGAATACATGGACAGTTTTCCAGACATCTTTATTCAATACATTTCCATTGTTTCATTATTTCTGCTCGGTTTAAAACGGCCTCCATTATACATTGTATTTTAAATGTTTCCTGTAGTTCCTGGCAGCCCTCCAAGGCGAGTGGAGGTGGAGGTCTTAAACTCCACCGCACTCAAGGTGATGTGGCGTTCTCTGATGCCAGGAAAGCAGCACGGTCAGATCCGTGGCTATCAGGTCCACTATGTCCGCGTGGAGAACGGAGAGTCCAGGGGCCTGCCCCTCATCAAGGATGTCATGCTAGCTGATGCCCAGGTAAGAAGTGGACCAAGTGGCTGTGCGTCTTTCAATCTATTTCCCAATCATAGTCCAACCAACAAACTTCCACTGACTCAATAGTAGCGACAAGTAGCAGCCATTTTTCACACACTACAAACTGTATCTAGGTCAGCTAAGCAACCGTGCAAATATTGCTGGAGTTGGGGAAATCATCTGGGTGCTCTTCTCGCTTGGATATCATTTCGTATTACTGCAATATTCTGAACTCCCTCTCCGCATAACAAAAACTGTAATCAAAAGCTTTGCTCATCTTTTTCTGCAACATTTCCTTCACGGCTTTTATTAGGAATGTCTGGACCCTTTGTTCATGGCCATATCTGCAGTAAAATGATTGTGCACTTGAATCAAATGCAAGGACAGAAAGAAACTGCTGATTGTTGTAGTCTGGGATGGAAAAAGACTCAAATTGGCATGAAAAAAAAATTCACCTCAAATCACGCCGCTGTAACAAGTTAGAAACCTTTCTTTTTCCCTTTTTTTTTTTTTTTAATTAACAAAACATATTAACTTAATTCTAGTCTACGAAAATGAGTAGAAAAAAAGGGTTAAACCATGGAAAAGAATAGTTGTATGCTATGCTACATAACGATGGAATAAATGAAGATCAATTTGGTCCATAAATGAGACTAAGTGTACACTTAAGCTTTCACATAAATCCAAACTAGACTGACTTTGAACAACTTATTTAAAAATACGGTCTAACACTAACAGCCCTGGAAAAAAAAAATGTCCAGACAAAATTGTACATATTTGTTGCAATGACCTCATCATAAAAGCCTTGAAAGCCTCTCACAGTGCTTCTGGATGTTCCTGCATTGATGATTTAGCACCAGAATAACATTGTTAAACATTGTCACGCCCTGCAGGCAGACCTTTTCTCAGCTTTTTTTTTCTTGTGGTATCACAAAAACAGTGACCTACTTCTGATTCCAGCCTTCTGCACCCAAATCTTGAATGCACCCATCTCTCACAATCCTCTTTCTTCCCTTTCTGCTCTCTCTCCTTTAAAAAAAAAAAATGTTGCAATCTCTCCCATACTCTCCTCTTTGGCGGGGGGTTGTTAGTGGGAAACGGACGATACAGCTGAATATGTGAGTACAAAGTTCCACTTGAGTGCTTTGTGAAGTTGGGAAGATATAGACGGTGGCTATTGCATCAATCTGGCATGATTCTACAAACTACTTCAATCCTTTATAAGTTTGGATGGCAACTCAGAGTTGATAAGTGGGTACTTTGTCTTTAGACCACTGCGGAAAAACACTCATGTCAATAGCTGATGTACTATCCACTGTCCATTGTGCCTGGAGTGATACTTGCTGTGTGTTGTTGAAACATATTGTCTTGTGCTTGAGTCGTGTTTTCTGTAGTGATACTTGAACACATTGGTAGTCTCTCCTTTGGGTATTATCGCTTTATTTTTTGGGCAGAATTTGGAAACAGTAAATTTCACCCAATATGCATGAATAATCCTTTTAACATGGAAGCATCCTTAATTTGAAAGCTAGCATGCACAAACCTTGGTTGATCTGCATTGTGCGAATTACATCTAAATTGCAACACAAAGCTTATAGCTCATTTACTTTTATTGACCTCCCTCCCCCATCTGTCTGAGGCAGCCTGTTCAAAAGCTCATTCTGCATTCATTCAAACCTGCCCTCTTGAAAGATTCATAAGAATTGATCAGAAGGCTTTTCTTTCTAAAGGAAACATAATGGCTGATTTAAAAACTTCTAGTGAACAACTACAATGTACAGTAGTTGAAATGCATTTATTGCAAAGCTAAATTATTGACCAGCATATATCTAAAGGGATATGGGGTACTTTCGATTTACACGTCTAATATCCTTCTACCATATTGGAAACAGTAACGTATTTTCTGAATGGATTGCACTATGAATACTCAAGGGATGTGTAACACTTAATGCAAAGACCAGGAAACAATCAATCAATATGAGGTGCATTAAGTTAGGTGAAAAGGTCAAAACCTTACAAAAACTAATATTTTGCCCATATTTCTTCCATTTTTTTTCACCCCAGGAAATGGTTATTGGAGGGCTCAAGCCAGACACCACTTACTCCATCACGGTGGCAGCATACACCACCAAAGGCGACGGAGCACGGAGCAAACCTAAACTAGTGGTGACTAAAGGTGCAGGTCAGTGAAACTAACCACCTCCACACCAAATGTGTCCACATGATAGGCTGGGCCCCACAATTTCTGACAGCTTTCAGGTGTTATAAATGCCAGGAGGTTGTGACACTGTGAGTGGGGCATGTGTGAGAGGTGTCACTCTCTATCCGTCTGTTCGGGACGGTTCACTGATATGTGCCAGACTGAACATGTTAACTGTCCCTCAAAGGGAAACAACACCCCATGTTTATGATTGGAGTGTGAAATATTGTTTATGCCAGGAGTGAAAATTAAAGAGACAAGCTTTACCCATTTTCACAAGTGTGTCCCATAGATACATCATGTATCCCATCCTACTTGGAACATTTTATTCATATGCTAACACTGAGGTAATTTATCATTATACAATTATTGGTGTACAGATTGATGATGCAAAGACTACAGATGAAAAATAAACAGATAAAAGTAATAATTTCTAAAAATTGACCCAATATAAAAAAATAAGATCAAGATAAATCATCTGAAAACTTCATCCCCCTTTAATGTCATATTTTAATGTGAGAAAAGTGAAATAAGCAGCCAATATAATGTGATTACACAAGTGTGCACACTGCGTTCAGAATTAACCAATTACATTCAAGCTCATGTTAAATTGGAGTCAGTATTAGTGTTGTTCCGATACCGTTTTTTGGTTACCAATACCGATACCCAGCTTTGCAGTATCGGCCGATACCGATACCATACCGATACTTAAGTTTTTTTTTTTTTTTCCTCAACATGAAAAAGCTGTCCTGCTATTGGTTCAGAGCATTCAAGGGCCAATAGGATATCTTAGATCGGCATGCAGTGAACACGTTACATACCAGTGAATGTCGTGCACCAGCAAGACACGAGATGCTCCATACAAAATCCTATATTAGCGTTGGAATTAATGGTATCGGCATGTTACTTGTGAGTAGTCACCGATACCGATACCACTGTTTTAATGCAGTATCGGCACCTCTGCCGATACCAGTATCGGTATTGGAACAACACTAGTCAGTATACACCTGCCACCGTTTAAAGTGCCTCTCATTAAAACCAAATAAAGGTGTTCATAAAGATGTTCTTGTTGGGTTTTTCTTACATTTTTGGAGTCACATCATGGCACAAGCCATGATTCACAGAGAACTTCCACAGCATCAGAAGGATATCTTTATGGGAGGTTTCAGTCAGGAGACGGATACAAAAGAGGCATTAACTCTACCATGGAACACAATGAAGACAGTCATCATCCAATGAATTAACAAAAAAAAAATGGCACAGCAGTGACATTATCAAGAACTGAAGAACAGGTCAGGGAGTCTGCCAAGAGACCAATACCAGCAATGAACAAGCGGCTCAGTTTAGGACATGACACAACAATCTCTCTTTTTCATAGATCTGGGCTATGTGGTAAGATGGAAGCTGTATCTTACTCACCAAAAAACACCACCAAAAAAACCCCATTCAAGACCAAATACACTTGAAGTCTCCCAAATGTGAACAAAATGTATTACGGTCTGATGAGACCAACATTGTTGTTTTTTTTTTGTTTGTTTGTTTTTTTTCCTTCGGGGGCATAATTCCAAAATATATGCTTAGTTAAAACACAGCACTGCTCGCTCATCACTAAAATAAAACCACACCTACAGTGAATCGTGGTGGTGGCAGCATCATGTTTTGGGGCCGTTTTTCTTCAGGTGGAACTGGGGCCTTCTTCAAGATGGAGGCAGTTTTGAACAGCTCCAAATACCATACCATGTTAGCACATCTGCTAGAAATCAAACAAATGTCGTGGGAAAAAAAACCTACTTGAACATCTGAACTTTATTTGGGGTTGATAGAGGCTGTTTAAGTTGTGACAGTTTTATACTGACTCCCATATATCCAAAGTTGATTGGATAATTCCGAACATAGGCACATCCCCAATTATAACAGGGTGTGCCCACTTGTGCAACCACATTATCCCAGGTGTCTACTTTTACTTCCCCAATCAGAAATATGCTTTTCAATTTAATTATAAAGGTTATAGGTCATCATTATAGTAGAAGACATTTTGAAATGATTTATCTTTATATCATTTTTTTTATCTAATGTGTATACATTTTATATGCACTGTATGTGCATTTTTTCCTTCTCAATAACACTATCATCTGTTATTAACATGTCTCAAAATAACCATGCCACAAATATTGAACACAAATATCCAAAATTTAGCACAAGCTGTTGTGCCATCACAACCACGTCCAACACACGAAAAGTTTACAATCTAGTGTTGACATGGGAGCACTACAAATAGTAATCTCATTATTACAATTTGTTGGGCCATCAAAATTGTTTTGAAGCTCCTGTTTTTCCCCACTTACTACATAAGGGTATTTCATAACTCAAATTCATTTGTTTTAGACATACTGTATGTGCTGTTCATCACAATCCAACATGAGTGTGGCTCCAGTCTGGCCTCTAATAAATCTAACTAATGTTTTCAGTAAACAAATGTTTAAAACGGTGAATTGCCTCTGTGATATAATAACACAAACATATCCTTAAAAGGCTTCAAAAGTGATGGTGACCTACTTTAAGTTATTTTTTTCTTCATCTTTCTTCTCCTTCATCTTCCACTTGTTACAATCAGACACAAGTAGTCATGCACATTAGAAAATATATCTGGTTTAATAGCATTAAATCTAAGCATCAACATTACTGTATGTGAGTCATAGACAAAAAGCATTGTGGGCTTTATTTGGTCAATTTAGGGCAGGTTTCATGATGGTTCTCTTTCATAAGTTTCCAAAGAACTCTTGTAGCATCTTGAAAGCTTACTAACACCAAAATATCTGACGCAATGCTGTTGCTGCACCATGTAAATGGATGTTTTGAGGTGGAAGCACACTAAGTGTGAGTTTGAAAGGGAAAGGGTGTGGCCACATCAGTGTGGAGTGCAGGAGGCAGGCTTGAAATGCAAGCCCCAGTTAACTCACTGCATCTTTCTTGATTTTCGGAACATTTTTGCTTCAGTTAAAAGCATCGATGAGATTAAACAAAGGCATCCTGTGAGGTTGGATCCTTCTCATCAACCTTGCTCACAACATGTATACCAATTTGGTATACTAGGGGGTGGATGTTTCAAACTAAAAGTCACACTTTTTTCATAGTTTGGATGATCTCATGATTTACAGTACGCTCAGGTGCGACTTGTACATATTAAAATTAGAGCTCGTACTGTCACCCAAAATATCTCTTCCCTCGTCGTGTTAACTTTCTGTGAATTATCACCATCTGTTTTCCACCGCCGGAAATGCACCAAAAGTATATGCTAACCACGATGATAAAGTAGAAAATGAAGAACTGTAGTCATAGCAGCTAATGTTTGAAGTAACTCTGCTACCACCGCTAAAGGCTAACTGACCAGAATTCGAACCACGTGAGATTCTAGTTAAGACGTTTTAAAGAAACACTTTTCCATACTCAGGAGCAAAGTTTTATCCATCTGAAACCCCTTTGCTGCATTTGGATATTCACTCTGATGCCACACATGACACATTTGAAAAATGTTCCGAATTTATGAACAGTTGGAGTGAAGCAGTGCACACATTGAATATTCTTCCAAAATGCACCCATGATTGGGGAACGGGAATTTGGAGGGCAAGTCCGAGCTCCACTGCTGTCAGTCTCGGTTTTTGTAAAATAGATTTCCCCAAAAAAATCGACTTAAAGCATACTCCAGATTTTTTATTTTTTTTTCTCAAAACAGTATTTTTTTGGTTTTGTGTTAACCACAGTATTCAATTTCTCTCTCAATCACCTTCTTACATAAAGAGCTTGAAATATGCCATCTATAATATAGTGCAAATTGTGTCTCCTTGAGATTTATTGTGACAAATTCAATTTATCCATGAACTCTAGACACATGCTCTTCTGCATAAGAAACCCAACATTAAAAGCAAATGGAGATTAAGATAGCTGGTTGATGGATTTGTCCCGACCTTTTCAAGGTTCAGTTTAGAAAATATCTAATACACTTCACCCTTAATGTATATGTGTCCACATGCACAATGTAGCCTCATGACTGTTACCGTATTTTTCGGATTATACGTCGCTCTGGATTATAAATCGCACCAGCCAAAAAATACATCATTAAGAAGGAAAAAACATATATAAGTCGCACTGGAGTATAAGTTGCATTTTTGGGGGAAATTTATTTGATAAAATCCAACACCAAAAACATACGTCATCTTGAAAGGCAATTTCAAATAAAAATAAAATAGAGAACAACAGGCTGAATAAGTGTACGGTATACTAACGTTACATGACTGACATGCCTGGTAATGTCAGTAACGACGTAACATATTAAGAGTTTGTAGCGAGCAGTGACGGGAGTCGGAGGCGGAGTGTTGAAGCACGTAGCCAAAGGCTGGCGTTTTATTGACATCAGCTTCTGAGGTCTTAACAGCAACTCCCCACTCAGCTAGAAGCTAACAGGCTAACTCCCCTTTTCCACAAAACAAAACCTTCCCACCCGGAACTCTCCCTTCGTCCCAACGTGTGAAAATAACATGTGAAATGATATAATAATGTGTTAATAATTTCACACATAAGTAGCACCAGAGTATAAGTCGCACCCCCGGCCAAACTATGAAAAAAACTGCGATTTATAATCCGAAAAATACGGTAGTGTATTAGTTGAAACTCTGGACAATTGAGCCAACCTTCCTGGTGTGTGGATGGCTGATATGTTCATAGTGTACAGCTGAACAATTGTAACTGCAGATTGTGTTGTACAACTTCAGATGAGCACGGCGGCAAAGAGTCTGTATGTTTAAATTGATGTGAGTGTGGTCATCTAGAGATCACAAGAAAGGGCGGAAATGGGAGGGAAACATGATCCCTACTTTCTCAATCAGGCTGAGTGAGTGTCAGCAGCAGGCTGTTAATACTGTGGCCTAATGGGAAACGTGCCAGGAAGCCCATGAAAGGGGATTGAGCCTGAGAGAAGAACCTGAATTGGATGTAGAGGAGTGGAGGGAGGGGAGTTGGATTGTAGATGATTATTGGGGGGGGGCGTTAGGCATTGCAGAGAGCAAGGGACAGCGCAAGAGAGACTAGATCGATGACTACCAAGGGACAATCACGGTTTAAGAACCCCAGAATTATTCATGCACATCACACACACACACACGCGCGCTCCGATGTACACACGCTCACAAACAAATATTTATTTCTAACGGCAGTATTTGTCTCTGGGGCAGATTGCTCTTTGTCCTGTGTCACCTTGATCATTCCTCTTTTTTTTATCCCCTAAGATTGTCTTGCTCCCTCGCTCTTAAAAATACTATTCACACTTTGGAGCATTGGGTCTTAATGACCCACATTTTCCTGTTGTAGCTAAGTCAAAGCCCATTTTAATAGATGTTAAGAACAATTAAGAAACTGATGATGAACATGACAACTGCAAATACAAAATGTGTTCAGATGGACATCTTGATCAACGAAAAGATCTAAATTGAAACTAAAAGTATGAGGAATACGTCCACCATTTATTCAATTCTTAATATTAATGAGTTCATTATAAATATGTAATTTTCAACAATTAGCCCAATATACCTGTTATATACAGAGGTGGGTGTGTCAATGAAGTGTGTACATCTGTCATTTGTCGACAGTCAGGGCATCGTCAATCCATTCAATATTTCAAGCTGAACCAAACTGTAATTGTCAATCCGTCATTCATCATTCCTCGGCGAAATGGGCACCCGTCAATGTTTACGTTATTCGAAATGGGCACCCGTCAATGTTTACGTTATTCGGAATGGGCACCCATCAATGTTTCTGTTATTCAAAATGGGCACCCGTCAATGTTTACGTTATTCAAAATGGGCACCCGTCAATGTTTACGTTATTCGAAATGGGCACCCGTCAATGTTTACGTTATTCGAAATGGGCACCCGTCAATGTTTACGTTATTCGAAATGGGCACCCGTCAATGTTTACGTTATTCTAAGTGGGCATTCGTCAATGTTTCCGTCATTCGTCAGCAAAATTCGTCATTGACCGAATGCCCAGATCCGGCAGTGCTGATCTGGTTAGTGATGATTAAATCAAAGCACCTCATCCACATGAGCACTCAAGTCAAAGAAAGGGACCGGACATATAAGACGGAAAACGTGGTTCTAATGAGCTGTTTTGCCTCAAGGCGAGTGAATGAGCAATTGGTAAGCAAGATGGTTGGTTCACTAACCATGGCAGTCAACAACCGCAAAATCCTGCTGGCAGCCCCTGGAAGTCACAAAAATAGTAAGATCCCATACCTAAAAATTTAAAACTGAAGTAGGTTTATGGATTAAAAATGAACTTCAACAAACATAACAAGTTCGATTGCCTTGATCTAACCCCTGCGGATTACCATGACCTGAATGCCTGAGAATCCAAACAGACGCATTGATCTATACATCATTTGGTCAGAAACGCTATCTGATTTAAGTTCAGAGTATATTTTTCTTAATGACATGAAGCTGGGATTTGGAAAGCAGAGGGATTATATGAGAGGCAGTTTTCTCACCCAACACACTCCACCTCCAACTTGCCAATACTGGCAAAGATCATCATCAGAAATCATGTTCATCTTGGTCCAGCAGAATGTAGACCATTAGCAAACGGAAATGATTAATATGAACAGGAGGCTGATGCTCTGCTTACTTTGAATGATTGAATTTGAATTGATACCATATGCATCCACTTATATGGGGGCTCCAAGTGTTGGTAGCGTAACCAAATGACCATATTTGTCAATAATTGTAGAAAAGTACACTGCTGGAATGGTGACATAATCCATTATACAAAAACGCATGGAGCGTCTCCATTTTTGTTCCTGATTAAGATAACATGCTATAAAATGTACTATAGTGTTTGCTTGTACATACCAGACAAAACTTAATTATTTATATCTTAATTCCTGCTTAGATTCAATTTCACCGTTACATCCATATTGAATTAAAAGCCGTTGTCTGTTTTTCATCCAGTACATCAAAGTGACAAGACTGAGATTGAGTAATGTGATTGCAGGACATTTTATTTGTTATTGAAACTGGAAGGAGCTTTTAATCGAGTGAGGATAGAATCTTGGTGCTCAGCCACACCCACCTCTCAACAATATTTGGTGGCAGCAACCTGAAAATAGTACTTATATCATCCCAAACTGGAGCCACTTGGTGCTCATCCTGTCTATCACATATCTGAAGTCTGAATTATTTGAATAGTGTGAGTATGCTACACTTGCTTGTGCTTGAGCAGTTGTGCAGGCATGCGAAATAGATGTGTCATATAATCAATGTGATTTTTTCCTCACACCAGTTATTAATAATTACCACTTCGTGGGAGGGGTCACTTGAGGACACGACTGACCCAGTGTGGGAAAAAAAGAACACACTGCTTTGCTTTTTATTTACATAAACATCTTTGTCTTGAGAAATGGTCTTAACAACATTTTTCTTTTATCTTTCAAGATCTTTATGGTTTTGTCGGCAAGGCAATACAATGGAACCTCGAGTTAGGAATGACCCTTTTCACGTACAATTAGTTCCACAGGATTTTTTTGCAAAAAAAATTATCTGTATTTATGTAATATTTTCGATATATGAATGGTCTTGGCATGGAAAATTGGATGGATCTATGGTGTAATTCTCACGCTGCATAAGCATCATTGTCAATGAGATTAACACATTTCTGTGATCTGAAAACTAGTGGTATCCCTCCGCGTCGGAAGCCGTTGCATATGTAGGGAGAAGTTCCATCATCCGCATCCTTGATCATCCAATCACAGTCTAAGAATTGTTGTGTTTTAAATGATGGAGTAAAAGATGTCTGAAAATTACGGAATCGTGGAGCTGCCAAAGTGGATTAAACATTTTTGACTGGCGAGTACGTTCAGATATATTTAAGTACGTTTGAACATATGAACGTATTTAAATACGTTTGAATGTATTCACAATTATGTTCGAATATACTTGTAAATACATTCAAATGTACTTGTAGGCTAAATGCTAGAAACATAGCATAGTTCCCCATAATGCCATGGGGTATTTTTTGCTTATGTGACTAGGGAAAAAAAATGTGTTTTTTTTGTTTGTTTTTTTAAGCATTTGGCCCATTCATGTTTGAAAATCTACTAAAATAAAAAAATAAAAAATAAATTAATTTTTTTTTTTTTTTTATTCGTAACTATTGTGATTTATTATGTCTGCAGTGCATGATTTAAGCTAGGCATTTTTCTGTTTTGCTATTTTTTTAGAATTTGACTACAAGTATGTTCAAACGTACTGTCTTTGTATGTTCAAACATACTTGTATGTTTGAATGTATTTGCAAGTACGTTTGAACATATTTAAATGTGTACATAGAAAAAGACACATTTCCCAAAATTTGTATGCGAAGAAGACTGTTTTTCATTGGAGGAGCTGTAGCCCCTTTCCCCCTCCTTAGTTAAAGTTCATGAACGATAAATATTTCGCTTTTTTTTTTTTTTTTTTAAAGTCTTAATTTTTTTTACAATTGTGTTTTAACTTATATTTATTTTTAACTGGTAAAACAGGTCTAAGTATAACCTAATTTGGAGCTGGGGCAGACTAATTGCATTTCGATTCATTTCAATGGGAGATACTGTCTTGCCTTGATTTATGAGCATTTCAAGTTACAAACAGTCTCACGGAACCAATTAAGTTTGTAAAGTGAGATTCCACAGTATTTAACTTGTGAAGCCTAATATCCCCAATTTAATATTATGGTCAAAATCCATTAAGCTTTGTTATTTTTATTTGTGCCCACAGTGCCTGGTCCACCCATTTTGTCAGTGACACAGGAGTCTGAAACTTCTGCTCTGGTACGTTGGGACCCACCAGACCTGAAAAATGGCATGGACCTGCAAGGTTACAGGCTCCAGTTTGGTCGTAAAGATGTATCACCTTTGGCCACACTAGAGTTTTCTCCCCAACAACGGCAGTACTCCTTGGACAACATTCACCGGGGGGCCACCTACTTATTTAAACTCTCCGCCAAAAGCAGAGGGGGCTTTGGGGAGGAAGCTGGTGTAGAACTCGGTGTACCAGAGAATACACCAGGGGGGTATCCTCAAATGAATGAAGGTTCCAACGTGACATGTTGCTCAGTGCAGCTGTCCTGGTTACCACCAGTGCTGGCAGAAAGGAACGGTGTAATCACAGAGTACACGTTGGCCTATAAGGAAGCTGGTTCCGGAGGAGCACCGCGGGAACTCCACTTGCCCCCCAACCTGTCCAGCTACGTGCTCAACAGCCTCAAACCGAACTCTGCATACGATGTGAAAATTCGTGCACACACCATTGTAGGTCCTGGGCCCTACAGCCCACCTATCCAGTATCGGACTGTGGGATATGATCCAACAGGTAGGGCTTGCCTGTTTCTCTCCCAACCCAGTTACCAGGCGGTTGGGAGTTTTTGCAAGAACACAAAAAACTACCACACCCCTTTCTGTCACCTGCACTCTTCCTCAAGAAAGCTAATAGCGATATTAAAATGTTTGCTGTCGGATGCTCACTTCACTAACCCAAACAAGGTAAAACCAAAGTCAGTAAGTCATAGTCAGTCCTTGAGAAAGGAGTGGGAGCAGCCTAAAAATCCAAGGTAAGTGCTTTATGGTCAGACACTCCTCAAGTCGTTTTGCAGCCCCTTTCCAGGCACACTCACACTAACGCCATCTCACAACACCAGTTTTGAATGAAGGTATGGCTTTAAGGCAAACCCAGTCACAATGAGTTTTTGGACCTTTTGATAAGGACAGAAAACTGGTCTTGGTTCCTTATTTTGGTGTTAAGGTTGTTTTACGATATTGAGCCCTTTCTAACCCTCTTTGTTTTGTTTTCCTCTGCAATTCTTCTATCCACTTTCCCTGTCCCTTTACGGGCCAGCTTGTGGCATGGTATCCCCCAATTGCTGTGCAAAGGCATGCTGTGTTTTGAGTCTGTCTCTTTGTTCACTTGGCAGCATGTCAGTAGTGCCAACCCCGAATCAGTGGAGGTATAGGATGACTTAGCATTGGGATCTCTCTTGTCAGTTCTTCATCATCAACATCGATTCAGATGAAAAGACAGTGGTGAGGTCGGTTGGCACTACAGATGATAGCTAGCCAGTGGGCGCACCTTTGTGCTCCATGGGTTTGTCTTCCATGAGTCTTCCGTGCTCTGTGTCTTAACCAATGGCGTTGCCCTTCTCACAGCCAGTAACAGCTCACCGAATCTCACTCTCCAAACCAGAGGAACGTTGCAGGGGAACAACTATTTTCTTTTATTGCTTTAACCAGAGTTTTTCTCTTGTTCTGGTGCTACGTTCAGTTCACTGAATAGACACATTTTTCCGTTTGCCAACCAAACAGACGTTCCAAAGAATTTTACCATCAAGTGGGCTACCAAGACCACAGTGGTCCTTGCATGGAAGTTTTCTGAAAGCAGGTCCGCATACAAATGCACGGTAAGTTTGATGAAGCTAACTTATTTTCTAAAAAATGCCCTTCCACAAACTACATGGAAATTGTGCCAAATTTTAAACCATGTGTTTGAATTCTAGATTGAATACAACCGTCAGCAGATGGACATCGATGCCAGGAAGCTAAGGGTCTTGATTACGGGGCTGAAGCACAATACGACCTATGAGTTCAGAGTCACCTGCCAAGAAAGCGTGGATGGTGGGCCGAGACACCGTGTTGTGGCCAGGACTGCACCCCTCATTCTGGTCAAGAAACCGAAGCTGGACATCTACGCGGAGCCTGACAATATTCTCACCATGTCCTTCCCGCCAGTTGACGGCAAGGATGTAAAGTGAGTATAACTTGTTGAACTGAATGATGTAACCTTGAAATAGGAGTTATTTAGCTGTAACCCTGAAAAATGGGCCCTCGCTGTGAGTCAAGTCAAGTCAAGTCATCGTTATTTATGTAGCGTTTTCAAACAGCTACTTAGCTGTCACAAAGCACTTTACAGAAACACAACAAAACAAACATAGCATAAAACATTAACAGTAGGCACTAGATTGCTGGGATTTCTCCCAATCAATCAGCCAATAATATAATCGCAATGGCAACGGTATCGTGAAAGAAAATTACCATTTTTGTCCAATGAAAACCATGTACAATATTAAAACATTAAAGGGATACTTGACTCATAGAGACATTTTCAGCAGTAAAAAGTTAATATTTGATCCAGAAGGAATTTACAACTTCATTATTTTTCTTGTACAATTAATACCTTTAAAAAATATTTTTTTGTCCATTTACTGTTGACTGAAGATGACATAACCTGTGTTGAGGAAGTAGGTAACGACCAATCATGGCTTAGTGTGCTGAACAAACCCAGAAAAAAGGTGAGCCATGATTGGTCGTTACATACTTCCTCAGCACAGGTAATGTCATCTTTAGTCCACAGCAAGTGGAAAGAAAATGTTTTTAAAGGTATTAATTGTACAAGAAATTCTCTTCATAAAATTCGATAGGATACGCTGCATTGAACAGCAATTTATAGAGATTTTAGATTTTATGTCTTCATCAATATATATATTTTTTTGGCTGTTTGCATTTTCATGTTTCACTGTTTTGTTGTCTTGAAGGAATTTCTATGTGGTTGTGGTGCCACTGAAGAGAACCACAGGGACTGTGAAAAACCTAAAGACTCCTGATGAGATGGACATGGAAGAGGTAGGGTACACAAAGAGTAATGAATAATATGAGCACAATAATATGAGCCTTTCTGTGTTACTCAAACTAGAAGATTCCATGTAAATAAACAAAGTATAACCATAAGTAACAGTATTTGCTTGTGTTGTAAAATCTATTTTGGACACCATGGGCAAACGTCTCAGCTATTCTGTTCTCTCTGAAGTATGCAGAAGCGAAAATTCAACTCGTCTTGTACTCTACTAGCTCAAAGTCACCTTGAGTGCCAGATCAACAGCAACCAAGCGTACTTGATTTGTGATTTCATTCATTCCTTGCGCTTAGGCCCATTTCTGTCTTGTGCAGTTACATATAATGTTCCAATTTATTTTCTTGAATGTAATTAACTTAATTACAATCTGGTACTTAAGGATGCACAAGCTTACCCACAGAAAACTTGACACATTAAGAAAACATTTTAACATCTCTTTTTTACTCATTGGAAATGTTCATGAATTTATTAGCATTCCAAATGTCAAATTGGAATATAGCCAAAATAATGTAAATATATATATATATTAACTCAACTCAAGTTTATGTATATAGCGCTTTCAAACAAGATTAAAAATGTTCTGAACACAAAAACTAACCCAGTACCCTTCGCATCAAACAGCTGTTGCGGGAGGTGACCCCCAAGCGCCGTTCACGTCGTCAGCTGGGCCAGTTGGACCAGTGGAAGCCATACATCACCGCTTGCTTCCGGCAGCTTCCCTCTAGCTTCACCGTGGGCTCCGACCATCGGCAAAGCAGCTGTGAGAACAAGGCCCTCGAACCTGGGCAGGAGTATGTCTTCTTCCTTATGGCAGAGCTTAACGCTACAGCTGGGGTGAGTTTTCTCCTATGAAAACTTTCAGCACTTGTTTTTCTTTTCAAGTTTGCAGTTAAAGGTATTTCAGCACTTGGAATAATAATAATAATACAAATAACTAGACTAAGTGCAATTTCTGGAGAAATTGCGTGGGAATGCTGAAAGCTGAATGCTATGATTTTGAATGCATGTAGAATGCTTATGAAGTAAATTGAGAGATAAATTATGACCTCCTGGTTACTGGACAATGCACTTTACCAACGGTGCCATCAAGCAGTATCAGACACCTGGTAATGATGCTAAGTTATATATATAGAAGTGGACGTGTAAAGTGTACTTAGAAAAAGTTTAATGTCTGTCCCATTGAAAATGAATGGGGAAAAGTTTATTTTCAATGTTAAATTGTGCAAATACTGTAAGTAATGTGGAATCAGATGATATATACCCGGGAGGTATGAATTTGTGAAGCTAGTTGAAACTTGAACAATGTAAATTGGAAGTATTATGTGGGAGTTGTTACATGGCAAAAAAGTGTGGAGAATAAAAATCACAATAACATTCAGCATTCCCACAATAATAATATTGCTGTGTGTGTTTTCTGCTCAGAAAATGTTTGCAACCAGTCCTTACACTGACACAGTGTTAACTCCTGAGCAAGTGGTCGAGCCAATCGAGACTGGCGGCGATGGGCTTATTTGGGTGGTAGGCCCAGTCCTGGCCGTGGTCTTCATCATCTGCATTGTCATCGCAATCCTCCTGTATAAAAAGTGAGTTGGCCCTTTTATTTTTGGTTTGGCGGTGAATGTCCTCATATTAGCACAACATGTCAAGGAGTATAGTATACAATTTATTCTATTTTGGACATTTGGAAGTTTTAACTACCGTATATGCTTTTTTTTTTTTTTCTCCCCAATGACGCAATTGAAATAAAAACATGACATCATCGCTACACATCTATGCTTCACAAGTGAATCTAAGTGAGCACTTTAGGAACGTGGGGCTTTCCCCCCCACATCAAGCAAAACACAATGAATATCTCGTCATCATTTGATGTTGAACCAGTTCTTTTCTTTGTTATTGGAGAATCCACGACTGGGATGAAAATGATGAATGTTGAATGTTGGTGTAGTTTATATTAATGTATGCATGCTGCCCAAAGCCCTGACAGCATGGTTGCATGCAAATATAAAAAGTGTGTCTTGTTAAAATCCTGAGAAGTGAGGGGTCAGAGAAAGAAGCCAAGATGAGATTCTTTGAGATTTCAAAGGTTACATTGCAAACATGCAAATGAAAATTCTAAAACTGATATTATAGAGTTAAGAAAGTGATCTTTCTGAGGTTTCAAATATTACGTCTTATACTGCTCAGTTCACATTATTGTAACTAGTTTAATTCCTTAATAGAGTTGATACACTATGTGGACAAAAATATTCACTGTTACAATAACAGAAAGTGATGTTGTTAGAAAATATGGAGTTGGACAAGATGGCCTCTCTGCTGTAGTTCATCCCAAATGTGTTTGACGAGGCTGAGGTCAGGGCTGCATGTTGCGCCGCAACAAAGTCATGCAACCAAGTATTGAAAAACCTTTATTTACATTGGGACACAGTCATATTAGAAGAGAAAAGGTTCTTCATACTCCTTTTCTAGCCTTGTTTATAATATGGCTGCCTTCTTTATAGACAGATCTAAAGAAATGTCAAGTTCGTGGCACTGTCGCACTTAACAGTTGTCTATTAAGTTTTCAAAATTAGTGTTATATTCAATGTTTATCAGTGTTTTTCTTTCTTTCAAGGCATATCAATTGGTGTCCAATATACGTAGGTTTTGTTATTCATGGGTCGGGCCTGTTCCTATCCCATACATGCACAAAGTTTATTGTTTTAAAGTGATACCAATGTTTATGTCATTCCAAAAAAACATCATATCCAATATTGTACCGAAGGTGTGTTCAAAGGCTTTTGTCCACATAAGATCAACCGGCTGTTTCTTAACTTTTGGTACTTTTGACAGCAAATATTTTAACACTTAAGTCTTGAGTGTGTGGGAGCTCCAACTGAGCATTGTGAAAAGTACAGGGCAGAACCCTACGTTAATTTAAGAAGGCTGCTATGAACAATCCAACTCGATACTACTACTGTCAGATGATCCCTGTCTGACCTTGCCTTACCTCCGCTTTGGTGGTTAGGGAGAGTAACATCTCTCCTTGAATCTCTGTCTTTTTTTTTTCCCCCTCTCTCGTCTCTTTCTTTCCCCTCACTCTCCTGTCTCCCCTGCTCTTCCAATCGCTCCCTGGTGAATAGTGCTTCCCGTCTCTGCCCTTGGCCCTGACTTTACCCTCCTCCGTCTGTAGCCACACTCTGATCTCACACACGCACGCACACATGCTACCTCCTGCTAATGCTAATGAGCTTTATCTTGCAATTTTTGCGGGGCCATCAGCGACCCTCGCGAATCTCAAACTGCTCTCTATTGATTTATTTCTCTTGTTGACTCTCCCCTCCCTCTTTTCCTTGTGTGTTTTCACCATCTTTATGTATTCATTTGACTCCGATTGCTTTCTGTGGAAACAGCAAACCTGACAGGTAAGGCTCGGCTGAATTCTATCACGTTATGCAAAGGCAATATAGACTGCCTCAGCAAAGAAGATACCTTTAATTAGTGTGGTTGAAGGGGATTTTACACTCACATATGTGCACGTAATTTGCTTCTCAGCTCTTGATTTGCTTTCACTCAAGTTTTCAAGCATTGCGGTGTTTGTTTTTTTTCCAAAGCTCATTAGTGAGCTTAGAGACGGTTTTTGCAATGCAGAGCTTTAAGTTATTGGTTGGACATTCAATTGTTTTTTCCCGTTTTTCTTACTATCCAGTCGCAAGAGGAAGGAGTCCGAACCACGCGCAAAATGTCTGCTGAACAACGCCGACATCACACCTCACCATCCTACCGACCCCGTGGAAATGAGACGAATTAACTTCCAAACGCCAGGTACAGAAACTCTACACAACTCAAAACTGAGCATTATTTATTTATTATTTTTATATATTTATTTTAAGATTTGTTTGATGCAGTGTTTCTATTGAATCTTCCTTCATTGTCCAAGGCTCTCTTTATGTACATTATTTCCCTACCAAAATTTCGGTAAATAATGTGATCACTAAAATGTAGGGATGTTCGATACCAATTTTTTTTTTCCAGACTAATAATAGTACGAGTTAACCTGGCAATAGCCAGATGCCTCTACACAGTAATTTGGTCGGAAAAAGACAAAAGAAATTCTGTACAAGCTGATTGGACGATGCGAAATTCTACAAGTTTGGTTTAACCAATCACGGCCACGGGTGAAAATTTTGTGTTCGTTCTTGTCGAAGGGGGGGAAAGCACAAACATCTTATCAGCTAGAAATGCACAAAGCGCCTCGCGCTGTTCAGGTGAGTAATTCTGCGAGAACAGAATTAATTGTAGCGTCCATTTGTCCATGTTAGGTTTGTTTTTTAGCCCCTGTGTCGGTGCTGGCTTCCTGGTTTCGTCACAGTTGCATATCCCACCACCAAACACAATGTAACTCTGTGATTGGTCCAAACCACCAGTGGTGCGGGAACAGCGGTTATCTACGGGAGTGGTAAAGATGTATTCTCCGGAGTTTGTGAACTCACAAATACCGTGAGAATTCATCTTGCGAGAGCAAGGTTAAGTACGAGTAGTCAACTCATGAGAAGTCACCGATACTCGTACCAAGTACCGATACCACTTGTACTTTTATAGATAAAATAAAAAAAACTATTTATCCCAATATAGCATTTTCCTTAAAATTGCATGTAATCAATGGTAATTTTCTATTCTTATTATTTCTAATTTCTATCGTAAAATGGTGATGTATTGACCACCATTGCAAATACCAATACCTTGAAATAAGGTTCCATTTGAGGACGGTGGGAAGTCTGACTTTTTTTTTTTTTTACTTCATACCAGAAAGTGTGCACAGAAAAGCCCCTTAGAACTTGAGTTGCGAAGCTGGGAAAAAAAAAAAAAAAAAGGACCCCGACATCATTACTGGCTTCAATCTGAAGTCACTTGATATTGGCGACCCTCGCAGATACAAAGACTGTAAATGGCAAACAATAATTTGCACAATAAACTTATTTATTTATTTATTTATTTATTTATTTATTTATTTATTCATTATAACATTAATTTAGTTAATAAATATCCAGTTATCAAGAAATATCTTTAAAATATAGTAAAGTACTTAACATGAATGAGTGCTCAACTGATTTGTTTCATCATCAGTGATTTCCATGGCATAATCACATAAGTGATTTGTCAATTTGCGCATGTCCAAAAATGCTTTTATTCATTTAATGTTGCAATAAAGCAAAAATGAGGTCAGTCCAAGTCTTCTAATCTAAGTTCACAAGAGGTGAATTACAGGTGAGTCTAATCATGATCCAAACTCTTAAGTTTTTCTCACTGAGCTTACTTTTCAAAGGTGGTGTACTCATTTATGTTGAGCACTCTAAATAAATAAACAAATGGATCCCGATCTTTAGAGTTTCCTTTAGCTGAAGCTTCCGGGATATTTTTGTTCTATCATTTATCTTACTTTTGCTTTGCGGATGCCTCCACTCGACGACTGTGTTCTCTCCCTTCTGGCAGCTCATTTGGCAGAAGACATTTTGAGAGACTGGTACTTGAATTTGAAACGCATTTTTCCTCTCTCAGCCCGCCAAGTCGAGGGATGTTTACAGGAGTCGAATAGACGCTTCCCACATCCCCTCTCTCTGCTTTTGCTTTTCTGCTTCCTTTTTTACTTCATGGTCAATCTTGTCCATCAAAAGATTCACATTTCAAACCGCCACTGGTCTCTCCGGTGTCCTTGGGGGTCACATACATGGAGGGCATACTGCCTTGTGTGCTTTGTGTGAGCGTTAGGGACCGGGAGTTGGAACTAAAAGGAGACTGAATAGAATAGTATTAACACCCAAAACATGGATTTCAATATACGGCCTTTATATTTATCCTGATCAATATTCATAGCCTGTTTCAAATGAGTGGCTGTGCAATGACAAGGTTACAGTAATGGTCACTTGCTTAGGCCATCTGACATCCTGTTTTCTCTCTTGATTAAAAATGTCCACCTAAAATTGACTAATAAATGCAGACGGTTCTCTCCAAACACACCTCACTCCACAATCCCATTGTCGTCGTGCGGAATTGGCCAACGTTGTTATCGCTGCACCCTGGGAATTAAATTTAAATGGGCGTTTTAGACCTATTAAGTGGGCCGGTGAGCATTTGTGAACATCACCATCAGCTAAAAGCAAGCATTGTTGAAATGAGCACGCTCCCGGTGCTCTTATCCTCGGCCCCATTCCATTCAGTTGAGCATACGCTGTATTGGCAATTGGGAGGCAGTGACCCATGGTGCTGTTGCAGTACTGAAACGCTATTTGATTGTTTTTCCCATAAGCAATGCTTCATTAATGTATTTGAAAGAGTGGTTGTGTGTGTGTGTGTGGGTGCGTCTTTGGTCATGTGATAGCCTCACATTGACATCGCAATACTCCTGAAGGCGCAGAGTGGCTCGTTTTTTTCATCATCTTCCCTGCTTCCCGGGGTTTAATTGGCAAATGGGGCCAAAGTAATGAAGCAGCACAACTCAGTGAATATCTACATTCTGTGTCCAATCAAGTTGCCTTTTGCTTGGAGCGCTGACTCGTTTTCCCTCCAACTCCACCCTTTTGCCATATTTCTCGTTCGTCCTTGTGCCTCTATCTCTATATGTAACCCTAGTTTACACACAGTACTAGTTAAAGTAATTGTGATTGACTTCAGATAACCATGCTTCTTTGCCTTTTTACTTCAAAATTGTTTCATATTTTGTATCGTATGAGGTACCATTTTTCACCAGTTAGTTACAATATTTAGTTAGCAGGATTACACCAAAATTACAAAGCCATTAAAATCAAAAGATGGACTTTAAATTATTATTATTAGTATTATTAGTATTATTAGTATTAGTATTATTACTTTTATTTAATAATAATAATAATAATAATAATAATCACAATTTAAACTGAGTATTATTTAACAAATATATTTAACAGATATAATAATTATTATTATTATTATTATTATTATTATTATTATTATTATTATTATTATTATTGTTGTTGTTGTTATAAAAACAAAAAAATAAATAAAAATTTGTATGGATGTTATGCTATATTATAAATATTCAAGCAACACACAGAGCAGTCCAGGTTGTTGTATACTTTTTGTGCGATAACTATTAATGAGGATACAGGAAACAATTGCACGTTTGCACTACATGAAAAAGCTCAAACATGGACACAGACACGCACACCCCTACACAATTTGGGTAGAGCCCACTTTGCAACGACCAACTTTAAAATCCTCCACAAGTGGAGCTCTTCTTGCAGTTCCTTTTAAATGGACTTGTGTGCACCGATCTCGTGAATGGACTCCAGCATGTCCTTCAGCCGTGTAGTCCGCGTGCACTGAATTTAACGGGAATATCAAACGTTACTAATTAGGTAATGTATTGATCACTTATCTATAGATGCCAGTAGTCTCCTTCCCTTTAAAAGTAATTTGAGTCTACCAATAATGGCTGGAGAAGACTTTTCATGCGGCGCAGATAAGACTTTGAACTTTCATCAAAATCTTTAGGCACTGACAAATACCCCATCAGCTTTGGTTGCAGATCTGTCAGCCAAAGCAAAAATATCGATACCACTCCACTCTACTCAAAAAAATAAATAAAAAGAAAACCCTCAGAATTAATTTTCACCAATAAGCATGAAGTGTTTTTCTTTCTTTCCACCCTGTTCAATTAGATGGGTTGGCATTCATGAAAGAGATAACAAATAAATTTTTCAGCACTCTACATTCTTTCATCTCAGACTTGTGGACTTGGAAACGTGTCTTGTTTTTCTTTTTTTTTTACCTGAGCCAAAGAGATTTTGTTTCATCACATTTTTCACCTTGGTTTGTGTGCAACATCCTGGCTTCAGGTTAGGCTACAATCTGGTATGATGGGGAGGTATACATATTTCCATTGATCCCATTCAATTTTGATGAAAAGTCAATTGGTGCATCTTACATGTGTCAATATCACATTTAACAACATCACCTCATGTTATATAATCGGTGGTGTTTATTGTAGGATCTGTTTAGTTTTTTTTTTTCTCTTGGATCTAGAATTCTGGTTCTGGATGAAACTATAAACTGTCAGTTGGGTTATTTTTAAGCAATGATATGCACCAGGTGGCGCACAAGATTTTTACTCAATGAGAAGGTTTTTGTGTGTTGTGGTCTGGCGCCAAATACTTGTTCAGGCCATTTTTGTATCCCATGTAAAAAATAAAAATAAAAAATAAAATACACAAAATGTTGTTCATTGTCTCCAATCATTTGTCAGTTTTCCGTGCCCATTTTCTGTTACATTACCGACTTTGTGATAGATGTTCCATGTTTACTGTTCTTTCAGATTCTTCTCTAAACAGTCCCCAGAGTGCAGCTGAAATTGAATATGAAAGTTAGTCTTTATGCTTTTGGTATTTGCATACCAGCTTATGTTTTTGAGCACTGCTTGTGTCCATTTACAAATGAATTGCTTTTTCCCCAGCATAATATATACACTGATTTTATTTATTTATTTTTCTAAGTTGGTTTCTATGGGTGTACTGATTCTCCTCAGTCAGTCACAGTCACAGTATTCACTTGGTTGCCTGTTATGCATTAATCCCACGTGCATAAATAACCACTGAGATCACATCTGCTGATGAAGAGATTTCTTTTTTCAAGTGACATTGTTGCTGTTATCCCACTCCTCATCTTCCTCACCTTCTTGTGGCTGTGCTTCCTCGTTTACCACCACTGCACCATTTCCATTCAAAACTTCTTTTCTGCGCTCAAAACTAAGCAAGAGAATGATTTCAATTAGTGGAAAACAGTTCCTTGTTCACTGAAGCAGAGAGATTCAGGATTTCCTCTAACCCAGTGGTCTCCAAACTACAGCCCAGGGGCCTTTTGCGGCTCATTTTCTAGCGGCCCAGAGCATAGACAAAAAGTAACTTTTGATACAGCCTGCTTTTCTGGATATGCAAAGAAACTATTTAAAACTAAAATCAAATATTTTTCTTTCTAATGTCATGAAGGAATTGAGATATTTCAGTTTCAGAAGCAAAAATGTTTTCCTCCACCTTCCACTGTCTGTCTAGGTCTGATTTGTGAACATATCACATTAACAATGAACTAAGATCCTCCAGTAAACACTGCTTTAAAAATTGTCATTTTATTACCAATTACTCTTCCTCTGATTCAGAATGTGGAGATTGGCTCAGGGCAGGGCCAGATCTATTCTAGTGGGATACAGGGTTGTGGGCCACCCAAAATCATGAAAAATCACAAACTGTTTGTCTTGTTTAAAAACAATTAAAACCTCACTACTAAAATAACTATAGTGCATATTTGTTTAACTTATTAGTTCAACCGTGTTTAACTCATTCATTTCCAACCATTTTCACTGAAGCAACCCACTTCGCTCCCAGCTGTTTTACTGGACTATTGTGTTATATTAGTATAAATACATCAAACCTACCAAAAGAAAGATTAGTCTCTTCTTTAATCAGGAGAAAAAAAAAAAAAAAAAAAAAAAAAAAAAAAAAGCACATTTGTAGCTGTCTCCATTTGGCAACAATTAGCATTAGAATATAGCTAAGTTTCACCAATATTCACATTCCTGGTGAAAACACTGACAAAAAGAGCTTGTTGCAACATGGCCCCGGCTGATCTCTTATACTCTGCCGCCACCTGCTGACCATTTTTTTGTATTAACTACTATTGCTTTCAGCCACCTCTTCATGTCAGAAGTTGCATCAAAGCCTACTCTATGCTCTAGTATTTAAAAAAAAAAAAAAAAAAAAAAAAAACTTTTGAAAAAACATTTAAATACGGTTTTGTGAGTGAAGGACAAATAAAATTAAAAAAAACACAAAAAAAACGTGTTTACACGGGTTTCACCTTTTTGGATTTGAATGAGTTAATAAAGTCAGACAATGTCAAAGTGACCCTTTAATTATTTTCTATGTGACCCTTAAAGGAAAACCCTTCCTTTGCTCACCTACATGCAGGCTTCTTCCTTTTTAAATGAAAATTAGCATTGTAAAAACACCCTTTTGGATAGAGCCTATCATAAAGAATCATTACATATCTCAGATATGTCAAACAGCAAATCGAGAGATTGGAAATACATAATTAGACGCCGGAGTTTGTTTATGTTTATTGACCACATTCAATTGTGCTGGGAAAAGTCTGTAAGCGTGCAGTGGGAAAATTCTGTTGAGGAGAACGATAAGAACAAAGGAGGGAGGGAAAGGAGTAAGGGTTGCGAATAACAGTTTGTCCTTGAGTAACTTTTCTTGAGTGAGAGTTACAACAAAATACATTTTTTGAATCAACATTTCAATCCAGCTTGTTGTGTATAAATGACAACGGAAGGAATGGACTGCTCTCTAGAACAAATGCATTTTTAAAGGACACAGCGAGAGCTCAAGTAACGCTTTGACTTGTGAGGTCCATCAACGTGAGTGTGATAAGTTCTGCTGACAAAGTACAAAGATAGATGATGATAAACCCGTTATAAAGAATGTACGGCCATCTGTCTCTTCCTGCAGCAATGTGGTTCATTTTGGGTGTATGATGTATCTAGTGAACTGTTGCGAGCACTTATGCATGCAGACGGTAATGTGGGCTGCCCGAAGTAAAAGCAATTGATGGAGTGTGTCTGCAAAGCCGCACACATTCACAAATGCATGTGGACAACCGTACAGGCATTTGCACACATGCACACAAAAAAACCAACACAAACATTCTTTGATCTCCACTGGAAAGATCCATTTCTTGTTCTCCGCAGAAGGAATGTGGGCCCCTCATTTGCATTCACATTCCCTATTTTCTAACGTAACATCTTACACCTTTCCCTCTGAATTTCAAGCAACTAAACTGACAAGCAAATTTAATTTGCAATTTAAGTTTTTGCTATGTTTCCGTGGCAGAAATGATAAATAACTCATTTTCAAGTGGTGGGTCTGCAGCCTGCATGCATATTTTGGCATTCACCTATTCGAGTACATTTAGTGAATTTAGATTCTCTGTTAGCTCACCAGCTTTTGTATTACAGAGGAATAATATTAATTGAGTGTGTGATACACGAACAAGGTGCATAGTTCCTACCCAAGCCTTGGCAAGCAGTGGTATAGTTCATAGTATACGCCTCTAATTGGCTGGTAACCCCTGACTCTGATGATAAGGTTGGGTAACTTTGGGCATGAGGACTGATGAGCCAATTGGAGGTGTGGTGGGGGTGGTGGTGTCATAGGGTGAATAGTCCTTCAAACAGCAACCTGGTGCAGAGTTTCAGCTCAACGGAAGCGCTCTGCTCATACACCGGAGATTTGCTCAAAGTGTGAGTTTGATCCCCGGGGTGGGCTATGCCGGTTACACACAATCCTACATCATCTTGTTTAGTTTTATAGTAGCTAGGCTAGTAAATGATTTTATAGGGGAAGGCAACCTCACAAAAATTATTGACAATAATGTTCTATGCAGCCCCAGTACTCTAAATACTGTATTTTGGTTAACTCATTCACTCCCGGCCATTTTCACAAAAGCAATCCCGTTTGTTCCCGGCTGTTTTACTGGATTTTGACTGATTTTGCAAGGCCCACAGAATATTGTGTTCTATTGCTATAAAAGCATGGAACCTATCAAAAGAAAGATTAAATTCTCTTCTTTCATCAGGAAAAAAAGTATGTTTCTGTTTCCGTTTTGCAGCAATTAGCATTAGAAGAGAGCTAAGTTTCATCAGTTTTCACAAATCTATTTAAAATTCAAGTAATTGAGCTTTTTTCTAGATGGCCCTGGTTGATCTCCTTTGCTCTGCTGCCACCTGCTGGCCGTTTGTGTAATAACTACCATTTCTGCAACCGTTCTTTGCAGTTGAGAGGCTGCATCAAAGCCTTCTGTATGCTCTAGCATAAAAAACACAAACAAAACAAAAAACGTATAAATACGTCCTTGGGGCACTGAGAACATTAAAAAAACGTATTTATACGTTATTGGGAGCAAATGAGTTCATATTGTGTTAGTTGAATATGAGTTAAGCAGCAAAATCCAGCAGTTTTTATCAGTATCAGAAGGCGACCATTTTGCCACTTGCTGTTGAATGAAAATGACATCACAGTTGCTCACATGTCAGGTAACAACCAATCACAGCTGTGCTTCAGAAAATAGTTGAGCTGTGATTGGTCGTTGCCCGAGTCCTGAGCAACTGTGATGTCATCTTAAGTTGACAGTAAGTGGCAAAATGGCCGCCCCCTTAGTTGGATAAAAAAGGCTGGATTTTGCTGCATAACTCATATTCCACAAATGTAATATTAATTAGAATATCATGCTTAGACTAGTGAGGTCACATATACAGTAACATAGTGCTGTATTGCCAAGAAATGTTTAAGGTTGCCTTCCTCTTTAAGTAAGTTAAAACACAAGAATGGGGACTAATACTTTCAGATTCGGCCTAAAACAATATTGACGTCTAATAGTGATTGTTTTTCCACTGTTTTTGTTCATTGTTCACTAAATGTTTTACAACATGAGTTATGCTTTGTCTCATAAATTCATTTTCAGGCCGCTTATATGTCTTAATCAAGTCATGATAACTTTATTGTTGTGAGAAAGTACAAATGATGGATTTTTCTTACAGTAGGCCTATATATCACTGTTTCTAAAATAACACGTTTAAAATTAGATTATTCCCACTTCTCCAAGGACCACTACACCACTGCTGTCAAGTAATCTGTTAATGCAGCGTGTCCACTCATTATCTGGAGAGCGTGATGGCATTCCATGTCATCTCCATTTGTCTCATGCTCTCGTCGTTATCTTCGCAAATCTCCATGTAGTGGCTGCTGCAGTGTTGTTCTGTGTGTAAAATAAACTGTTGTCACTAGTGAAGATCGACAGAGCTGAGAGTTGGCCTAGAAAGTGCAACTAAAGCAAACAGTATTGTTGACCCTCTTGACTTCTGACTAGACTGAGTGAAAATGAAAAATGGTTAATGTGATCATTCTGATTTGCATGTTCAGTTATTTTTTTTTTTTCCTTGTGAATACTTAAACATTCATTTGGCATTTGAGCTTGGAGTTGTGGAAAAAGGCCCCAAACTAAAAATAAAAAGTAAATACTACTATGCCACATGTGGGGATAGAGTCCTAATGGCTGGTCCATTTTCTATTGCAGTGCTTGAGTATCTGGCGTTGAATGACTTCGTAAAGATAGTCCACAGCAGGACAGTAATTTACTATCCTGCTGTGGACTGTTGTCACAAATAAGGACTGTCAGTACTGATACTATTCTTGCAACAGCTACACAATATATGCACATTAGAGGAAGCCTGAAAGAACTAAACGTCCAACTGTTTGAAACATAACAGATTTTGTGCCCACAATTTTTTTGGTTAATTCTGGAAATAAGGAGGGTGTTTTTCTTTCTTTATTTATTATTTCTTTAATAGTGAAATCAGTCTCTGCTTTGCGCTGATGCACTGGAATCTAGACAGAGTAGACTCTCTACCATTGTTCTTCATTTTGATTCACGTAAAACATATTGAAAAATACGTTTTTACAGTCTGTGCATTCATTATAAATAAACAACGTAATCTTTCAAAATCAGATTCAAATAAAGCCACAAAATACTCAGCACTACCGTTTTAGTCATCAAATACAAACTATATAAAGTGGTTTGCTTTCCGCAGGCTCAAATTCCAATAACATAACCAGTGAATATGTGTTCATGTAACTTACACCATATTGTGCACAAGCTTCCCCATCACTAAAATCCAACATTCAACAATATTTTGTTTGCAAAGAGCTTCTCACCCATAAACACTGCATTGTGTGAAATGTATACTTTGGAAAGTTGTCCTAATATATCAAAACTTTCTTTCTCTGCTACTTCTTCCTCCTTTGTTTTGGCAAGCAGGTATGATGAATCACCCCCCCATTCCCATCTCCGAACTGGCTGAGCACACAGAGCTTCTCAAAGCCAACGACAACCTGAAGCTCTCCCAAGAATACGAGGTGGGTGGGCGGAAAGTTTCTCATCCTTCTGATTTTGAAGAACACAAGTGTCCATTCTGTTCACGAGAAATGGTGGAGGTGTTTTTTTTTTGTTTTTTTTTCTCTGTAAGGTGCAAACCTTTAAAATTAGTATTTGCTTCAGGTACCGTCTTTATGATACTGTAGGTCAATTCCATATTACGGTACCTTCTTGGGCAAGTGTATTAGAGTATTAGAGAGAGAGAGAGAGAGAGAGAGAGAGAGAATTTGTTTATTTATATACATATATATATATATATATATATATATATATAT